>NC_080051.1:8897828-8977828 GCF_026212465.1 Amaranthus tricolor
GTGCTATGAAAGAGTGTTTTGATAAGAGCATCCTCTTTCCCCCCTTCAACTGCACCTCAGTTACATTAATTCCGAAGACGAGTCTAGCTAATAAGGTTGGTGACTACCGGTCGAATGCTTTTTGTACCGTTATCTACAAAATAATCTCTAGAGTGCTTGTTGGGAGACTCCAAAAGGTGATTGGGGAGGTAAATGATCATGCCCAATCAGGGTTTATCCCGGGGAGACAAATAGAGAATAATATTTTGTTGGCTGCGGAGTTGATAAAAGGGTACTCGCGGAAAAACAATAGCCATAGATGTATGATAATGGTTGACCTCAGGAAAGCGTATGACTCAATTGATTGGGGTTTTCTACATTCGGTTATGGAAGAGATGGGTATCCCTCAAAAATTTGTAGGTTGGATTATGACTACGTCACGAGGGTCTCCTTCTCTATTCTGGTGAATGATAACCCAGTAAAGCCCTTTGCTGCTGAGAAAGGGTTGCGCCAAGGCGACCCCATTTCCCCTTACTTGTTTGCCATTGGAATTGATTATCTTTCGAGACTTTTGTAGAAGATGAATGGCACTCCGACATTCAAATTTCACCTTAGATGTAGGAAAGCTGATATTACCCACCTTCAGTTAGTAGCATCATGGGTAATTTAGACCGAGTCACTAAGCCCTCGGGGTTGGAAGCCAACAAGAGCAAAAGCAATGTCTACCTCGCTGGAATTGATAGGTAGACAAAAAACTGTATTTGTCCCTTGTGCAAATGGAGGAGGGTGATTTTCCTTTCAGGTACTTAGGGGTTCCGCTGCACTCCAAAAATTATAAAATTAATTGGCGTTTTTAAAAAAAAATTTTCTTGTAAAAATTCCAAAAATAATCGCATGAATGAAAGAGCTCATACGTTGGATGTACTTAGGAACAACCGAATAAGCTTACTATTTATAGAACAAAATTCCCTATTAAAATGGAAGAAACTAACCACTATTCCCTTATCCCAAATAATAAGGAGAATAATGTGGATCTTAAAATCCAAGTCATCCTTCGGTTAGTATTTAAAAATAGATATTAATCTTGACAAATTCAATCCCACGGTTATCCAATAATAACCGTTGTTCCCATATACTAATAAAAGCTACTGTTCCCTTTAGCAGCAGTTCCCATATACTAATATTAGCTGCAGTTCCCTTTTTCCAATAATAACCATGGGTACTTTAAGCTAAATATAGATACGGTTAAGGTTTGCTAATAATAGGGACGATTGCTATTTACTAATATTAGGGATATGGTTACCTATTTAGTAAATTTAGGATCGGTTATTCTAAGACTTCCTTATCATCAGCTGCTGTTCCTATATTTACTAATTCAATTATTCACTAAATATAACTCCTAAAGGCTTATTTAAAACGTAAATAAATTTGGAAAATACTTTGCCAATAAACTTTAATAATTTATAAATGCAACAAATTAACTTTAATTAATACATCAACCAAAAATAGAAAATATAGTTAATAACAGAATTTCAGTGGACGTAATAAGCTGACTTCAATCCAGGAACAGTGTGTTGTCTCCAATTTCCAGTTTTGTTAGAACATCCAACTTGGGAACAGTAGACCTCCTGTCTACATTTGACATCCTAAGCGATATACTCTTCTAACATCTTTTGGATCCTTTTGACACGTACATTTCCATAGACCTAGTCATAGGTACTATCAACAATCATAATCAAGACCGAATATTGACCTGCACACAATCTCTAAAAACATATTTGTTTAAATAAAGTGTAGTCATCATCAAAACTCAAAAGGTCCAACAAAAATTCCCCCTTTTTGATGATGACAAACTTTTAAACAAACATAAACAAAAATAAAGTAAAACCAATATTATAGAGCATGCCAGAGATTAAAGCTACTCTATATAACTTAATAAATCAATTCATTACAATATAATTTATCAAGTATATATTAAAAATAGATTACTCTAATAATTAGAATTATTTGAAATAACTTAAACATAATCAAAGCATCGGAAGTAGTTTATAGCTTAAGATTTCAAATAAATCTAATCATAACAAAACTTACTAGGATTCTAAAGCAATGTAAGAATTTTATCATAGCATTCATGAAGACTCAACTCTCTTAAATAATGATAAGGGGAATTTGAAGACTCAATTCTCTTAAATGATGATAATTCAAAACACATATTGATTAAAAAAATAAATTAAGTAATTACATTTAGTTGTTTAAGTAAGTCTAAAATCATATTTGATATACATTTGATAAGTGATATATATATATATTAAAGTTCGAAGATATTGGAATATGCTTAAAGAACTTAAGTTTATCTTAAAGTTGATTTTATAAGTCTTGAAATACGTTTCAAAGCCTTGAAGATAATTACGTTTATAATCAGGTTAATTTCGTAATTATGTTTGAAATATTTTAATAGGTCAAGGTTCATTAAAATTAACTTTGATATTATTTGAAATTAAGTTTGAATATTTCATTACACGTTTTGTTATTAAACGTTCAAATGTTTTATATTTAAATTTGAAATTAAATATGTGCTTAAATTAATTTGATGATTAAATCTAGAACAAGGAACACATGTTTTGTTAAATATAGTACACGGCTATATTTGATGTTAAATTAGTAGTTATGCAAATTATAGAGTTTTCTATTAATAAGATGATATTTGAATTAACACTAAAAATAGAAAATGACTATTTGAATTAATAATAAAAATAGGAATTAATTTGAATGATTATTTAAACGTTGATAAATCTGGTTTGTGTTTAGTTTTCAATATCTTGTATGAGTACTAACGTGGCAGCATAGCATTGGATATTAAAGACAAATTACAGCACACAATGAGGAAATTATTTTAGCTGTCAATACACGTCAGTTTGAAGTTATGCTCAACATCTTGAGGACAGGCGCAGAATGACCAGTTCAACAGAAAATAACGGAAAGGAGCCTTCTGGTTTTCCGAAATGTGTTGAGGCGTAACACTATATATATGAGGCTTCATTTCAGAATTAAGGATACATCTCTATGCACCTCATCTTATAACTTTCTTTCTTTAGAAATTCTGTAAGTGTTTAAAGAGATGTAATTCTTAGTTCATCTAACTCTTACATTTGTAATAGGCTTAAAAGTTTTAAAAAGAGTTAGATTAAGTTTAATGCGCCTAACCAAGAATACTTTTCAAAGTGTTCAACTTGTGAATCTCTATTGTGAGATTTGAGATTTGCTTTTATTAAAGGGACTTGTAATACGGTTCTTCACGGGGAAGAACGTGGTGTGAGGAGATAGTGAGATCTTCTTGTTTGTATTAAAGTCGGATTAATAAAAGGCGTTGAAATCCTACGGGTTGAAAGAGAACCCATAGGCGGGGAGTAAGTTGGTTAGAACAGAACCTCGTTAACATATCGTGTGTTATACTTTAAAGTTTATTTTCCGCACATACGTTATTGTTTACGAATTGACTCAAAACTTTTCCAGAAAACATTTTTGACAGACTCCTCAAACTCTTGAAACAAGTTTCCAGACAAAATTTTAAATAGCCCAAACTCTCTATTCACCCCCCCTCTAGAGAGTATTCAACCTCCTATTAACTTTCAATTGGTATCAGAGCTAACTTTCACATAAGAAGAGTAATATCTTGTGATGGATCCAATAGGAGAAGGGTTGTTTGCTCAAGGACGTTCGTGCTCAAGACCACCTTTGTTTTGCGGTACAAATTTCTCACATTGGAAAACTTTGATGAAAATGTTCGTGATTGATCAAGATATGGAACTTTGGGAGATCATAACTAAAGGACCTAAGATACTGATGAAAAAGGACGCTCAAGGAAATGATGTACTAAAGTCTGAGTCCGAATATTCACAAACTGATTTGGAATGAGTTTCCAAAAACTATAGGGCAATGAATCAATTATGTTGTGCTTTAAATGGTACTGAGTTTAATCGAGTTTCTTCATGTACAAGTGCTAAAGAAATATGGGACAAGCTGGTTGTGACATACGAAAGAACAAGTCAAGTGAAGGAAACAAAGATCAACATCCTTATGCATCAATACGAAATGTTTAAGATGAAAAAGGATGAGAATATAAATGAAATGTTTACTCGTTTTACTTTAATTACTAACAGTTTGAATTCTCTTGGCAAAACTTTTACTAATGTAGAAAAAGTCCAGAAAGTCTTGAGGTGTCTTCCAAGATCCAAATGAGGTCCAAAAGTCACCGCCATTGAGGAAGCTCAAGACTTGAGAGTTCTATCACTTGACGATCTCCTTGGAAAACTCACAACTCATGAACTTACCCTACATAATGATGGAGAAAATGATGTAGTACCTTCCATGAAAAATCTTGCTTTAAAAGCTAAGAAACGTCATGAATCTTCAAGTGATGATGAAGAAAGTAATGATGAAGAAGATCCATTTACATTGATCACAAAAGGTCTTGAAGGAATTATGAAGATGCGAAAAAGATTTAAGAAATTTAAATCCAGAAATAAAGGTAAGTCTTCTAACTCTAATTCAAACTTTAAGACTAACAAACTTGCTTGTTTTGAGTGTGGATCTACAAAACATATTGTAAAGGATTGCCCTAAGAAGAAAAGGGAATCCTACAAAAAGAACAAGAAGAAACAAGCGATGGTTGCAACTTGGAGTGATTCCGAAGGATCATCCGAATCTGAAAGTGAAGATGTACAAGCTCATGTATGTCTTATGGCTAATAATGATAACAATGATGACTTAGATCAAAACCATAAAGAGGTACGTGACTTTCTTAACACCTGCTCAAAAGATGAATTAATTATAACTCTCCTTAATATGTTTCGAATTGAAAAGATATTAAAAGATGAGAAAGATACCTTAGAGGATAGAATACGTCATTATGCTGAAGGTTGTGAAGAAATCTTAAATAAAAATGAATCGCTAAAGGCTGAAAAAATTAAACTTGAAAAGACTGTCACGATCTTGAAAGAACAGAATCTCAGCCAGACTAAAAAGCTTATTGACCTTAAGAATGAGAACAATGACCTTGAAGCCAGGCTCAAAACCTCGAAACATGAGTCTGAGAAAAATCTACAAGCATTAACCAAAAAAAATGAATCCGAAAGTAAATTCACTAAAATGCTTACATGTCAAAAACCATATAGTGATAAACGTGGTATTGGTTATAATAATATTGCACATAACTATAATAGTAAAACCACATTTGTGAAAAGTGCATATAAATATAAACGTACACCTACTTGCACCTTTTGTTGCAAAGAAGGACATATTAGACTTGCATGTCCATACAGACGTAAGGAAAATTATATTATCAAGAATTCCTTTCCTCTTGAATTGCATGGACAGATAAAGCAAATATGGGTTCCTAAAGGGACAAGACCACCCAACATGGTCTATCCCGAATACGGTTCCAAATTTGTCACATGGATAGCCAAGTAAGGTTGAGAAAGGTTATTTTTTTATTTTGTAGGATAAACAAAAGTGGATTCTAGATAGTGGATGCTCGAGGCGTATAAGTGGTAAAATCTCTTTATTTTCTAAAATTAAGGAAAGATGCAATGGCTCAATCACCCTAGGAAATAAAGGTAAATGCAAAATTTTAGGTATTGGTAAAGTTTGTAAGAATCCATCTAAACTATGGACAATGTTTATTTAGTTGAGGATCTAAAATTTAATTTGCTAAGTGTGTCTCAACTATGTGATAAAGGTAATGAAGTAATATTTGATAAAGAAAAATGTGTTGTTAAAAATCCTAATACCGGAGATACTTTCATTACTGCCTTTAGAAATGTTTATGCCTTACATACTAACAAAATTGCAGCTCAGAATTTCAAGTGCTTGAAAGCTATTACAGATAATCCAAAACTATGCCATAGACGTCTTGGTCACATCAATACTCACACCATGCAGAAGTTGGTAAGTAAAGATCTAGTTAAGGGACTTCGAGCTCTTGACTATAAACAAAGTCCTATTTGTGACGCATGCATTAAAGGTAAACAAGTAAGAAGTTCATTCAAACCGAAGAAAATGGTAAGTACATCAAGACCATGTGAACTCTTACATATTGATTTATGTGGACCAATGCGTGTACGGAGCATAAGAGGTAAATCTTACATCTTAGTTACTGTTGATGATTATTCTAGATTTACATGGGTTGAATTTTTGAAGGATATAAGTGAAGCCTTGAAACCGTTCTCAAGACGTTGTAAAGAGATGCAGACTCAACTGAACCTTCCAATAGTCTTGATTAGAAGTTACCATGGGAGAGAGTTTGATCAACTAGGCTTTGACTCCTTTTGTGAAAAATATGGAATAACCCATAACTTTTCAGCTCCTAAGACACCCCAACAAAACGGTATGTTTGAAAGGAAAAATCGAACCTTAGAAGAAATGGCTAGGACAATGCTTATTGAAAATGGATTAGCTAAACACTATTGGGCCTAGGCTGTTAACATAGCTAATTATGTTTTAAATAGATGCCTTATAAGACCTATACTTAAGAAAACTCCCTATGAGTTATTCAAAGGAAGAAAACCGAATATAGCATACCTTAGACCATTTGGTTGCAAATGTTTTATTCATAATAATGGTAAAGACAATTTAGGTAAATTTGATGCTAGAAGTGATGAAGGTATATTTCTTGGATACTCACTAAATAGTAAAGCTTATCGAGTACTGAACAAGCGTACAAGTATAGTTGAAGAAAGTATACATGTTGTTTTTGATGAATCCGACAATGGAACATTAAATGAAGGATTTAAAGAGTTAAAACTTAATAATCACTTTAATGATTTGAGTGATGACGAACTGGATGTTAATGATATTAGTGCAATTAAAAGGAATAACATGCAGGATACCATACAAAATATTGATGATGAAGGAAAACAGATTGTAAACATTGAAGACTCACAGTCTGATCTTGAGACCCAATCTCAAGAACTTGAGATAGTTCCTGAACATACTGCGTTAGGTACACCAATTAGAAACATCTCAAATGAAGTAAGTACAATTTCTTTGAATGAAAACACACCATCCATACTACGAAGAAGAATTAGAATGTCATATCAACATCCTCCAGAAAACATTATAAGTGATCCAAACAAAGGTACGCAAACTCGATCCTTTCTTAAGAATCTATGCGCATTTTCTGCTTTTGTTTCTCTTGTAGAACCAAAGGATGTTAAAGAAGCATTACAAGAACCAGAGTGGATCATTACAATGCAAAATGAATTAAATGAATTCGAAAGGAACAATGTTTGGGATCTAGTTGAAAGACCTCCAGATCGTACTATCATTGGAACTAGATGGGTCTTTTGTAATAAACTCAATGAGGATGGAGACATTGTAAGGAATAAAGCAAGGCTGGTAGCTCAAGGCTATAATCAAGAAGAAGGTATAGATTATGATGAAACATTCGCACCAGTTGCAAGGTTAGAATCTATTCGTATTATGCTTGCTTTTGCTTTATACATGAATATTAAACTATATCAAATGGATGTTAAATGTGCTTTCTTAAATGGATACTTGCAAGAGGAAGTATATGTTAAACAACCACCCGACTTTGAAAATTCTGATCTACCTAATCATGTGTTCAAACTAAATAAAACGCTATATGGCTTAAAACAAGCTCCAAGAGCTTGGTATGACAGATTCAGCTCACATCTACTTGAAAATGAATTTCAACGAGGTAAAATTGATAAAACACTTTTCATTAAAACTAAAGGAAAAGATATTCTAGTTGTTCAAGTATATGTTGATGATATATTGTTTGGAACTACTAATGATTCTTTGTGCAAGGAATTTTCTGAGATTATGTGCAAGGAATTTGAAATGAGCATGATGGGAGACTTAACATTCTTTCTTGTACTACAAATAAAGCAAAAGAAAGATGGCATATTTATTTGTCAAAGTAAATATGTTAAAGATTTGTTAAAGAAGTACAATATGGATCAATGTAAAGACGTTAACATGCCTATGAGTGCAACACTAAGTCTAGACCAAGATATAAATGGTAAAAGTGTTGATCAAAAGACTTATAGAGGTATGATTGGTTCCTTATTGTATTTAACTGCTAGTCGTCCTGATATCATGTTTAGTGTTTGCTTATGTGCTCGATTTCAAACTAACCCAAAAGAATCTCACTTAACAGCAGTTAAGAGAATCTTTAGATATTTATATGGGACTAAAGACTTCGGTCTGTGGTACCCTAGTTGTGGAAATTTTAGTTTGATTGGTTTTTCAGATGCTGATTATGCTAGATACAAGGTTGATAGAAAAAGCACCTCAGGATCGTGTCAATTCTTAGGAAATTCATTAATCTCATGGTATTCTAAAAAGAAAAATTCAGTTGCTTTATCTACAGCTGAAGCTGAATACATAGCTGCAGGTGCATGTTGCTCTCAAATTTTATGGATTGCTTAACAACTTTGTGATCATGGAATTGATTTCAAAGGTATACCAATAAAGTGTGATAATACAAGTGCAATTTGTATTACTAAGAATCCTGTACAACATTCACGTACAAAACACATTGAGGTACGTCACCATTTTATAAGAGATCATGTTGAAAAAGGTCATATTTCTTTATCCTTTACATCTACTGAAAATCAGTTAACGGATATATTTACAAAACCTTTAAGTGCTGATCGTTTTGCTTATATACGTATGGAACTTGGCATGCTAAATGATGTTGCATGAATTAAGGGGGAGTAATGACAAAGAGTAAAATGGTTAAATATTAAACGTTAACTGTTACTTAATACTAAGTATGTATTAAGAGGGAGCATTATATTTGCATGTTTGATTGTCAATATATGTGTGTGTTTATGCATGGGTTTGAGAATTGAAAATTTAATTTCAATTTCTTAAAAATTATTTGTTCTATAAAAATGGGATTTATAATTAAATACCTTTAATCAATAAAGGATATTTAATTATTTTTTAAAAACAAAATTGTTTGTTTAAATTACTTATGGACGTCAACCATGTATTAAGATCTTGTTCATGATTTTGGTTCAAATCCAATTAATCTCATAATTGCCTTTCCAAATCAAACACCTATTCACGTCATTGAACAATCGGTCAAGTTACACACCTTTTGCATTCCCTGTACTGTCAAATCAATTAATTGGAAGTACAAATACATTGTACTATACTCTTTTAATAGAGAGTGAAACGCATTTTTCATTCATTCACCACTACACTTTCTGATTTGTTTTTCAAACCGTCTCTTTCACCTTCCTTTTCAAGCCTTCAAAATTCTTTTCAATGGCACCCAAAAGAAAGATGAATAAATCGGGTAAAAAATCCGAAAAAGGTGAATTATCCAAAACCAAAATGCCTGAACCAATAACTCCTATCATTCACTCACCTTTAAACTCTTTAGATGTTTCAAAAGAGTGGTTTGAGAATCATATAGCGTATGGGAGATGGATTGATATTTTCAAACAATGCTCACTTTCTTATGTTGATATTCTTGATTACAATTTCTTATCTGAAGATCTTGAGATTATCTCTGCTTTTATTTAATCAACTTCTGGTATGTTGTTGAACCCTGGTTCTACTACATATCCTGCTCTTGTGAAAGTCTTTTATTCAAACTTGTCTTTTACTATGATTGATGGAAATCAGGCCTTAAGAAGCTTTGTCAAAGGACAAGAGATTATCATCTCTAAAATCCTAATGAATGATTTGTTAAAATTCTCACATGATGCTGATGATAAAACTCCTAACATTCTGGCTTTACAAAACGCTAAGGACATGTTTATTCTTGAATCCTATTCTGATTTCTCTTCTGTTAAACAACTGACCCACAATGCCTTGAATTTATGTGGTAAATTACTACATTATATTCTTGTTAGAGTTGTCTTCTCACGCAACTCTTCATGTGAATTAGTTATAGATGCCCATCTAATATTGATGTGGAAAATTGCCTCTCTTAAAAATATTGATTTTGCTTCTGTTATTTTTTTTACAATGCGATTTTGCAGTTCTCATACTCGGAATTGTTCTCTTCCTTATGCTAACTTATTGACATTAATCTTTGATCATTTTAATTTGCTCTCTGATTCAGAGGAAGTGGATTACTCTGGACCTCTATCTCTGTCAAGTGAAATCCTCCCTCCTCTTGGTATTTTTAAAATGCATGGCAAGTATGAGTTATACTCACATTTGTCTTCAACTGACAAAAGAGGATCTGCAAAAGTTTCATGGTAAGTGGCTTTCATGTCTTGAACCTCACATTAAAGAGCACACCACTTTTTCTCGACTCCAGTCTCTTGACTTAGAGGTTGGTGAAATGAAATCTTCCTTACTTGATTTGCATGATAAGGTGTCCACTCTGACTTTTATGTTAGACACATTTATGAAAGAAATGAAAGGTATGGTAGTTAGAGATGTGGTGGTGGAAGAAGAAGTTGATGAGGGTGTTGCTGCTTTGCCACAAAAGGATGTTGTCATGGAGGAAGCAAAGGAGATGGAAGGAGAAAAAGAGAAGGAAGCTGATGAGGAACAGACAGACAAGGAAATGGAAATTCCTGTTGCTGTTGATACCACCCCAATCCAAACCATTAATCCAACTGTTGATGAAACCACTACCCCTGGTAAACAAAAACCTTCCAGAAAAAGGAAGACGAGGTTCATGAAGTAATTTTAGTTGTTAATGGTTGATGAACATTTTATTTTATAACAATAGTATTTATTAACAATCCCAACATTTTCCTCTCCTTGTTTACTTTTTGATGAAAGTCAAAAAGGGGGAGATATGTAAATTATTTTAATTTGCTTAATTTGCTTTACTTGCATATATCATGTTGCATATAATATATTTTTGGATACATTGTATGCTGATGATCTGTTAGATTGGATACATTGTATGCTGATGATCTGTTAGATGTTCTGATATATTGCTGTGCTTTGATTTATTGATGAATTGTTTTGTTTATTGCTAAATGCATTCATTCAACATTCATGCTTTGGGAAATATGAAATATGAAAATTTGTGGAAATATTAATTTAATATGTTTCTATTAAAAAAAAAGGGAGATATAGATATAAAAATTGATAGTTGCTGATTATTGATTATTGTTCATGTTTATAATGTTTGATAATCATGTTTTTGATATTAAAGTATTGATATGATGCTACATTACAATAATGATTATTATATTTGCATGTATTGTGATTGGATATTTGTTTGCATGCATAGATAATGAAAACATGAAATCTTATTCGATTGTGATGATATGAAACATGAAAATTCATTGGTTTATACAATTTTGTTTTTATATTGTTCTGATTTGAAACTGTTTTCAAAATTTTGAAGAACATTATGATTGATAATAAAGTCTTGAAAATATTCTGTTTAAAGATATATTGTTTATTCTTATCATGTTTTCAATTCATATTAACTTAGAAATATGATTTAGCAAAATATGGTTTTGACTTTCATCAAGGGGGAGATAGACTCAACTCTCTTAAATAATGATAAGGGGAATTTGAAGACTCAATTCTCTTAAATGATGATAATTCAAAACACATATTGATTAAACAAATAAATTAAGTAATTACATTTAGTTGTTTAAGTAAGTCTAAAATCATATTTGATATACATTTGATAAGTGATATATATATTAACGTTCGAAGATGTTGGAATATGCTTAAAGAACTTAAGTTTATCTTAAAGTTGATTTTATAAGTCTTGAAATACGTTTCAAAGTCTTGAAGATAATTACGTTTATAATCAGGTTAATTTCGTAATTATATTTGAAATATTTTAATAGGTCAAGGTTCATTAAAATTAACTTTGATATTATTTGAAATTAAGTTTGAATATTTCATTACACGTTTTGTTATCAAACGTTCAAATGTTTTATATTTAAATTTGAAATTAAATATGTGCTTAAATTAATTTGATGATTAAATATAGAACAAGGTACACATGTTTTGTTAAATATTGTACACGGCTATATTTGATGTTAAATTAGTTGTTATGCAAATTATAGAGTTTTCTATTAATAAGAAGATATAACACTAAAAATAGAAAATGACTATTTGAATTAATACTAAAAATAGAAATTAATTTGAATGATTATTTAAACGTTGATAAATCTGGTTTGTGTTTAGTTTTCAATATCTTGTATGAGTACCACTAGTGGAAAAAACCTCGTTTGCTGCGGTTTTTTGGCCATTTTTTGCAGCGGTTTTGTCCCCCAGCAATAGTGATAGCCGCAAATGTCGTACTTTAAATGCTGCGGTTCAAATCCGCAGCAAAAAAAGGCATTATTTGTTGCGGTCAACACAAAACGACAGCAAATAAGGAGGAGTATTTGCTGCGGTTAGAGGCAAAACCGCAGCAAATAAGTGGGCATTATTTTCTGTGGTTTTGCCTCTAACCGCAGCAAATACTTCTATTTTTTTTCTTTTTTCGTTTTATCCTTATAATAATCCAATAATAATACAATGTAATAACAGTGATTAATCCAATGATAATCACAGATAATCAACAATAATCTCTTTGTAATAATAAACTCTCGCTCGTATATATAATATAATATTATGTACGTACATATATATATATATATATATATATATATATATGTATATATATATATATATATGTCTATATATATATATATATGTATATATATATATATATATATGTATATATATATATATATATGTATATATATATATATGTATATATATCAATATATATATATATATATATATATATATATATATATATATATATATATATATATATATATATATATATATATGTATATATATATATATATATATATATATATATATATATATATATATATATATATATGTATATGTATATATATATATATATATATATGTATATATATATATATATATATATGTATATATATAAATATATATATATATATATATATATATATATATATATATATATATATATATATATATATTTAATATACATTAAAGTCCTAAAAAATAATCTATACTAATTACAATTTATCAAGGACAAATATTAGCAAGATACGCGGCAATCTTGTCTTTTAATTAGCGCATATATCCACTTCTCAAAGGGCATGTTTCCCTCGGAATGTCGTTTAAAACCTATAATATAATATAAAAATAAAAGATTAATATACAAACATTAGATTTTACCAATAATTATTTAATATAAGAACGTAACAAATACTTATGGCATCTATATTTTCGACTCCAAACTCCTTCACGGATTTTATAATATCGTCCATGTACTTCAGCGCGTAGTAGCCGCATTCAACGAAAAAAGAAGGTTGTTGAAAGCACTAAGAGAAAATAGATGTTAGTGTCATAAACGGTTAAAAACGCATAAAATTGCAACTTAACACGTAATTTCTAGCATATGACTACGATTTTAAATTCTAACCACTTCAACATAATAATATATACCAAATAGTGTTGTGTGACAAGTTTTGTGCAAAACAAACCAAGTTTGAGCTACTTTACGCGCGAATGTGCCAAAAACGGTTAAAAACGCATAAAATCGCAACTTAACACGTAATTTCTAGCATATTACAATGATTTTCAATTCTAACCACTTTAACACAATAATATATACCAAATAGTGTTGTGCGCAAAGTTTCGTGCATAACAAACCAAGTTTGAAATTGACAAAAATGCTGAAAAACGCATAAAATCGCAACTTAACACGTAATTTCTAGCATATGACTATGATTTTAAATTCTAACCACTTCAACACAATAATATATACCAAATAGTGTTGTGTGTCAAGTTTCGTGCATAACAAACCACGTTTGAGCTACTTTACGCGCGAAATTGACAAAAACGCTTAAAAACGCATAAAATCGCAACTTAACACGTAATTTCCAGCATATGACTATGATTTTCAATTCTATCCACTTAAACACAATAATATATCACAAAGAGTGTTGTGTGCCAAGTTTTGTGCAAATCTGATACAAATGTGGTTGTATGAAATGAAGATACCAAAGGAGCCCACACAAGGCTGCATACAAACCTCACGACACAGCAGCAAACTATTGACCAGACCACCTTGCACGACACGTGGAGACTAAACCTATGCATCCAGGACGTAGGATAAAGTGGAAATGGAATCTTGGTACTTGGATCTAGCTATCAAGGTCCTAAAACCATTCAAACAATCCTCGTGGACTCCTAGAAGCTGAGCTGAAGGAGGGCTGCTCGACAGTTTGCTAGATCAGAATTGTATCAGTGTTTGTGGTTGTTTCGTGTTCTATTCAAGATCATTTGTAGTTTTTGTCTTTGTCATTAATAAAAGCTTCCGCACAACATAAATCTTTGCATAACCAAGGCCTTAATCAGCCCCGGTTTCGCATCAAAACCAAGTTTGAGCTACTTTATGCGCAAAAGTGTTAAAAACGGTTAAAATCGCATAAAATCGCAACTTTACATGTAATTTCTAGCATATGACTATGATTTTCAATTCTAACCACTTCAACACAATAATATATACCAAATAGTGTTGTGTGCCAAGTTTCGTGCATAACAAACCAAGTTTGAGCTACTTTACGCGCGAAAGTGCCAAAAACGGTTAAAAACGCATAAAATCACAACTTAGCACGTAATTTCTAGCATATGACTATGATTTTCAATTCTAACCACTTCAACACAATAATATATACAAAATAGTGTTGTGTGCCAAGTTTCGTGCAAATCTGATACAAATATGGTTGTATGAAATGAAGATAGCAAAGGAGCCCACACAAGGCTGCATATAGACCTCACGACACAGCAGCAAACTAGTGACCAGACCACCTTGCACGACATGTGGAGACTAAACCTATGCATCCAGGACCTAGGCTAAAGTAGAAATGGAAACTTGGTACTTGGATCTAGCTATCAAGGTCCTAAAACCATTTTAACAATCCTCGTGGACTCCTAGAAGCTGAGGTGAAGGAGGGCTGCTCGACAGTTTGCTAGATCAGAATTGTCTAAGTGTTTGTGGTTGTTTCGTGTTCTATTCATGATCATTTGTAGTTTTTGTCTGTGTCATTAATAAAAGCGTCCGCACAACATAAATCCTTGCATAACCAAGGCCTTAATCAACCCCGGTTTCACATCAAAACCAAGTTTTAGCTACTTTATGCGCAAAATTGTTAAAAATGGTTAAAAACGCATAAAATCGCAACTTAACACGTTATTTCTAGCATATGACTACGATTTTCAATTCTAACCACTTCAACACAATAATATACACAAAATAGTGTTGTGTGCCAAGTTTCGTGCATAACAAACCAAGTTTGAGCTACTTTACGCGCGAAAGTGCCGAAAACGGTTAAAAACGTATAAAATCGCAACTTAGCACGTAATTTCTAGCATATGACTATGATTTTCAATTCTAGCCACTTCAACACAATAATATATACCAAATAGTGTTGTGTGCCAAGTTTCGTGCAAATCTGATACAAATGTGGTTGTATGAAATGAAAATACCAAAGGAGCCCACACAAGGGTGCGTACCGACCTTACGACACAGCAGCAAACTAGTGACCAGACCACCTTCCACGACACGTGGAGACTAAACCTATGCATCCAGGACCTAGGCTAAAGTGGAAATGGAATCTTGGTACTTGGATCTAGCTATCAAGGTCCTAAAACCATTCAAACAATCCCCGTGGACTCCTAGAAGCTGAGCTGAAGGAGGGCTGCTCGACAGTTTGCTGGATCAGAATTGTCTAAGTGTTTGTGGTTGTTTCGTATTTTAATCAAGATCATTTGTAGTTTTTGTCTGTGTCATTAATAAAAGCTTCCGCACAATATAAATCCTTGCATAACCAAGGCCTTAATCAGCCTCGGTTTCGCATCAAAACCAAGTTTGAGCTACTTTATGCGCAAAAGTGTTAAAAACGGTTAAAAACGCATAAAATCGCAACTTAACACGTAATTTCTAGCATATGACTACGATTTTCAATTCTAACCACTTCAACACAATAATATATACCAAATAGTGTTGTGTGCCAAGTTTCGTGCAAATTTGATACAAATCTGGTTGTATGAAATGAAGATACCAAAGGAGCCCACACAAGGCTGCATATAGACCTCACGACACAGTAGCAAACTAGTGACCAGACCACCTTGCACGACACGTGGAAACTAAACCTATGCATCCAGGACCTAGGCTAAAGTGGAAATGGAATCATGGTACTTGGATCTAGCTATCAAGGTACTAAAACCATTCTAACAATCCCCGTGGACTCCTGGAAGCTGAGCTGAAGGAGAGCTGCTCGACAGTTTGCTAGATTAGAATTGTCTAAGTGTTTGTGGTTGTTTCGTGTTCTATTCATGATCATTTGTAGTTTTTGTCTGTGTCATTAATAAAAGCATCCGTACAACATAAATCCTTGCATAACCAAGGCCTTAATCAACCCCGGTTTCACATCAAAACCTTGTTTGAGCTACTTTATGCGCAAATGTGTTAAAAACGGTTAAAAACGCATAAATTCGCAACTTAACACGTAATTTCTAGCATATGACTACGATTTTCAATTCTAACCACTTGAACACAATATTATATACCAAATAGTGTTGTGTGCCATGTTTCGTGCATAACAAACCAAGTTTGAGCTACTTTATGCGCGAAAGTGCCAAAAACGGTTAAAAACGCAAAAAATCGCAACTTAGCACGTAATTTCTAGCATATGACTATGATTTTCAATTCTAACCACTTCAACACAATAATATATACAAAATAGTGTTGTGTGCCAAGTTTCGTGCAAATCTGATACAAATGTGGTTGTATGAAAAGAAAATCCCAAAGGAGCCCACACAAGGGTGCGAACATACATTACGACACAGCATCAAACTAGTGACCAGACCACCTTGCATGACACGTGGAGACTAAACCTATGCATCCAGGACCTAGGCTAAAGTGGAAATGAAATCTTGGTACTTGGATCTAGCTATCAAGGTCCTAAAACCATTCTAACAATCCCCGTGGACTCCTAGAAGCTGAGCTGAAGGAGAGCTGCTCGACAGTGTGCTAGATTAGAATTGTCTAAGTGTTTGTGGTTGTTTCGTGTTCTATTCATGATCATTTGTAGTTTTTGTCTGTGTCATTAATAAAAGCATCCGCACAACATAAATCCTTGCATAACCAAGGTGTTAATCAACCCCGTTTTCACATCAAAACCAAGTTTGAGCTACTTTATGCGCAAAAGTGTTAAAAACGGTTAAAAACGCATAAATTCGCAACTTAACACGTAATTTCTAGCATATGACTACGATTTTAAATTCTAACCACTTGAACACAATATTATATACCAAATAGTGTTGTGTGCCATGTTTCGTGCATAACAAACCAAGTTTGAGCTACTTTATGCGCGAAAGTGCCAAAAACGATTTAAAACGCAAAAAATCGCAACTTAGCACATAATTTCTAGCATATGACTATGATTTTCAATTCTAACCACTTCAACACAATAATATATACCAAATAGTGTTGTGTGCCAAGTTTCGTGCAAATCTGATACAAATGTGGTTGTATGAAAAGAAAATCCCAAAGGAGCCCACACAAGGGTGCGAACAGACCTTACGACACAGCATCAAACTAGTGACCAGACCACCTTGCATGACACGTGGAGACTAAACCTATGCATCCAGGACCTAGGCTAAAGTGGAAATGAAATCTTGGTACTTTGATCTAGCTATCAAGGTCCTAAAACCATTCTAACATTCCCCGTGGACTCCTAGAAGCTGAGCTGAAGGAGAGCTGCTCGACAGTGTGCTAGATTAGAATTGTCTAAGTGTTTGTGGTTGTTTCGTGTTCTATTCATGATCATTTGTAGTTTTTGTCTGTGTCATTAATAAAATCATCCGCACAACATAAATCCTTGCATAACCAAGGCCTTAATCAACCCCGGTTTCACATCAAAACCTTGTTTGAGCTACTTTATTCGCAAAAGTGTTAAAAACGGTTAAAAACGCATAAAATCGCAACTTAACACGTAATTTGTAGCATATGACTACGATTTTCAATTCTAACCACTTCAACACAATAATATATACCAAATAGTGTTGTGTGCCAAGTTTCGTGGATAACAAACCAAGTTTGAGCTACTTTACGCGCGAAAGTGCAAAAAACGGTTAAAAACGCATAAAATCGCAACTTAGCACGTAATTTCTAGCATATGACTATGATTTTCAATTCTAACCACTTCAACACAATAATATATACCAAATAGTGTTGTGTGCCAAGTTTCGTGCAAATCTGATACAAATGTGGTTGTATGGAATGAAGATACCAAAGGAGCTCACACAAGGCTGCATACAAACCTCACGACACAGCAGCAAACTAGTGACCAGACCACCTTGCACGACACGTGGAGACTAAACCTATGCATCCAGGACCAAGGCTAAAGTGGAAATGGAATCTTGGTACCTGGATGTAGCTATCAAGGTCCTAAAACCATTCTAACAATCCTCGTGGACTCCTAGAAGCTGAGCTGAAGGAGGGCTGCTCGACAGTTTGCTAGATCAGAATTGTCTAAGTGTTTGTGGTTGTTTCGTGTTCTATTCATGATCATTTGTAATTTTTGTCTGTGTCATTAATAAAAGCATCCGCACAACATAAATCCTTGCATAACCAAGGTGTTAATCAACCCCGTTTTCACATCAAAACCAAGTTTGAGCTACTTTATGCGCAAAAGTGTTAAAAACGGTTAAAAACGCATAAATTCGCAACTTAACACGTAATTTCTAGCATATGACTACGATTTTCAATTCTAACCACTTGAACACAATATTATATACCAAATAGTGTTGTGTGCCATGTTTCGTGCATAACAAACCAAGTTTGAGCTACTTTATGCGCGAAAGTGCCAAAAACGGTTAAAAACGCAAAAAATCGCAACTTAGCAAGTAATTTCTAGCATATGACTATGATTTTCAATTCTAATCACTTCAACACAATAATATATACCAAATAGTGTTGTGTGCCAAGTTTCGTGCAAATCTGATACAAATGTGGTTGTATGAAAAGAAAATCCCAAAGGAGCCCACACAAGGGTGCGAACAGACCTTACGACACAGCATCAAACTATTGACCAGACCACCTTGCATGACACGTGGAGACTAAACCTATGCATCCAGGACCTAGGCTAAAGTGGAAATGAAATCTTGGTACTTGGATCTAGCTATCAAGGTCCTAAAACCATTCTAACAATCCCCGTGGACTCCTAGAAGCTGAGCTGAAGGAGAGCTGCTCGACAGTGTGCTAGATTAGAATTGTCTAAGTGTTTGTGGTTGTTTCGTGTTCTATTCATGAACATTTGTAGTTTTTGTCTGTGTTATTAATAAAAGCATCCGCACAACATAAATCCTTGCATAACCAAGGCCTTAATCAACCCCGGTTTCACATCAAAACCTTGTTTGAGCTACTTTATGCGCAAAAGTGTTAAAAACGGTTAAAAACGCATAAAATCGCAACTTAGCACGTAATTTCTAGCATATGACTATGATTTTCAATTCTAACCACTTCAACACAATAATATATACCAAATAGTGTTTTGTGCCAAGTTTCGTGCAAATCTGATACAAATGTGGTTGTATGGAATGAAGATACCAAAGGAGCTCACACAAGGCTGCATACAAACCTCACGACACAGCAGCAAACTAGTGACCAGACCAGCTTGAACGACACGTGGAGACTAAACCTATGCATCCAGGACCTAGGCTAAAGTGGAAATGGAATCTTGGTACTTGGATCTAGCTATCAAGGTCCTAAAACCATTCTAACAATCCTCGTGGACTCCTAGAAGCTGAGCTGAAGGAGGGCTGCTCGACAGTTTGCTTGATCAGAATTTTCTAAGTGTTTGTGGTTGTTTCGTGTTCTATTCATGATCATTTGTTGTTTTTTGTCTGTGTCATTAATAAAAGCATCCGCACAACATAAATCCTTGCATAACCAATGCGTTAATCAACCCCGTTTTCACATCAAAACCAAGTTTGAGCTACTTTATGCGCAAAAGTGTTAAAAACGGTTAAAAACGCATAAATTCGCAACTTAACACGTAATTTCTAACATATGACTACGATTTTCAATTCTAACCACTTGAACACAATATTATATACCAAATAGTGTTGTGTGCCATGTTTCGTGCATAACAAACCAAGTTTGAGCTACTTTATGCGCGAAAGTGCCAAAAACGGTTAAAAACGCAAAAAATCGCAACTTAGCACGTAATTTCTAGCATATGACTATGATTTTCAATTCTAACCACTTCAACACAATAATATATACCAAATAGTGTTGTGTGCCAAGTTTCGTGCAAATCTGATACAAATGTGGTTGTATGGAATGAAGATACCAAAGGAGCTCACACAAGGCTGCATACAAACCTCACGACACAGCAGCAAACTAGTGACCAGACCACCTTGCACGACACGTGGAGACTAAACCTATGCATCCAGGACCTAGGCTAAAGTGGAAATGGAATCTTGGTACTTGGATCTAGCTATCAAGGTCCTAAAACCATTCTAACAATCCTCGTGGACTCCTAGAAGCTGAGCTGAAGGAGGGCTGCTCGACAGTTTGCTAGATCAGAATTGTCTAAGTGTTTGTGGTTGTTTCGTGTTCTATTCATGATCATTTGTAGTTTTTGTCTGTGTCATTAATAAAAGCATCCGCACAACATAAATCCTTGCATAACCAAGGTGTTAATCAACCCCGTTTTCACATCAAAACCAAGTTTGAGCTACTTTATGCGCAAAAGTGTTAAAAACGGTTAAAAACGCATAAATTCGCAACTTAACACGTAATTTCTAGCATATGACTACGATTTTCAATTCTAACCACTTGAACACAATATTATATACCAAATAGTGTTGTGTGCCATGTTTCGTGCATAACAAACCAAGTTTGAGCTACTTTATGCGCGAAAGTGCCAAAAACGGTTAAAAACGCAAAAAATCGCAACTTAGCACGTAATTTCTAGCATATGACTATGATTTTCAATTCTAACCACTTCAACACAATAATATATACCAAATAGTGTTGTGTGCCAAGTTTCGTGCAAATCTGATACAAATGTGGTTGTATGAAAAGAAAATCCCAAAGGAGCCCACACAAGGGTGCGAACAGACCTTACGACACAGCATCAAACTATTGACCAGACAACCTTGCATGACACGTGGAGACTAAACCTATGCATCCAGGACCTAGGCTAAAGTGGAAATGAAATCTTGGTACTTGGATCTAGCTATCAAGGTCCTAAAACCATTCTAACAATCCCCGTGGACTCCTAGAAGCTGAGCTGAAGGAGAGCTGCTCGACAGTGTGCTAGATTAGAATTGTCTAAGTGTTTGTGGTTGTTTCTTGTTCTATTCATGATCATTTGTAGTTTTTTGTCTGTGTCATTAATAAAAGCATCCGCACAACATAAATCCTTGCATAACCAAGGCGTTAATCAACCCCGTTTTCACATCAACACCAAGTTTGAGCTACTTTATGCGCAAAAGTGTTAAAAACGGTTAAAAACGCATAAATTCGCAACTTAACACGTAATTTCTAACATATGACTACGATTTTCAATTCTAACCACTTGAACACAATATTATATACCAAATAGTGTTGTGTGCCATGTTTCGTGCATAACAAACCAAGTTTGAGCTACTTTATGCGCGAAAGTGCCAAAAACGGTTAAAAACGCAAAAAATCGCAACTTAGCACGTAATTTCTAGCATATGACTATGATTTTCAATTCTAACCACTTCAACACAATAATATATACCAAATAGTGTTGTGTGCCAAGTTTCTTGCAAATCCGATACAAATGTGGTTGTATGAAAAGAAAATCCCAAAGGAGCCCACACAAGGGTGCGAACAGACCTTACGACACAGCATCAAACTAGTGACCAGACCACCTTGCATGACACGTGGAGACTAAACCTATGCATCCAGGACCTAGGCTAAAGTGGAAATGAAATCTTGGTACTTGGATCTAGCTATCAAGGTCCTAAAACCATTCTAACAATCCCCGTGGACTCCTAGAAGCTGAGCTGAAGGAGAACTGCTCGACAGTGTGCTAGATTAGAATTTTCTAAGTGTTTGTGGTTGTTTCGTGTTCTATTCATGATCATTTGTAGTTTTTGTCTGTGTCATTAATAAAATCATCCGCACAACATAAATCCTTGCATAACCAAGGCCTTAATCAACCCCGGTTTCACATCAAAACCTTGTTTGAGCTGCTTTATGCGCAAAAGTGTTAAAAACGGTTAAAAACGCATAAAATCGCAACTTAACACGTAATTTCTAGCATATGACTACGATTTTCAATTCTAACCACTTCAACACAATAATATATACCAAATAGTGTTGTGTGCCAAGTTTCGTGCATAACAAACCAAGTTTGAGCTACTTTACGCGCGAAAGTGCAAAAAACGGTTAAAAACGCATAAAATCGCAACTTAGCACGTAATTTCTAGCATATGACTATGATTTTCAATTCTAACCACTTCAACACAATAATATATACCAAATAGTGTTGTGTGCCAAGTTTCGTGCAAATCTGATACAAATGTGGTTGTATGGAATGAAGATACCAAAGGAGCTCACACAAGGCTGCATACAAACCTCACGACACAGCAGCAAACTAGTGACCAGACCACCTTGCACGACACGTGGAGACTAAACCTATGCATCCAGGACCTAGGCTAAAGTGGAAATGGAATCTTGGTACTTGGATCTAGCTATCAAGGTCCTAAAACCATTCTAACAATCCTCGTGGACTCCTAGAAGCTGAGCTGAAGGAGGGCTGCTCGACAGTTTGCTAGATCAGAATTGTCTAAGTGTTTGTGGTTGTTTCGTGTTCTATTCATGATCATTTGTAGTTTTTGTCTGTGTCATTAATAAAAGCATCCGCACAACATAAATCCTTGCATAACCAAGGTGTTAATCAACCCCGTTTTCACATCAAAACCAAGTTTGAGCTACTTTATGCGCAAAAGTGTTAAAAACGGTTAAAAACGCATAAATTCGCAACTTAACACGTAATTTCTAGCATATGACTACGATTTTCAATTCTAACCACTTGAACACAATATTATATACCAAATAGTGTTGTGTGCCATGTTTCGTGCATAACAAACCAAGTTTAAGCTACTTTATGCGCGAAAGTGCCAAAAACGGTTAAAAACGCAAAAAATCGCAACTTAGCACGTAATTTCTAGCATATGACTATGATTTTCAATTCTAACCACTTCAACACAATAATATATACCAAATAGTGTTGTGTGCCAAGTTTCGTGCAAATCTGATACAAATGTGGTTGTATGAAAAGAAAATCCCAAAGGAGCCCACACAAGGGTGCGAACAGACCTTACGACACAGCATCAAACTAGTGACCAGACCACCTTGCATGACACGTGGAGATTAAACCTATGCATCCAGGACCTAGGCTAAAGTGGAAATGGAATCTTGGTACTTGGATCTAGCTATCAAGGTATTAAAACCATTCAAACAATCCCCGTGGACTACTAGAAGCTGAGCTGAAAGAGAGCTGCTCGACAGTTTGCTAGCTCAGAATTGTCTAAGTGTTTGTGGTTGTTTCGTGTTCTATTCAAGATCATTTGTTGTTTTTGTCTTTGTCATTAATAAAAGCTTTGGCACAACATAAATCCTTGCATAACCAAGGCCTTAATCAGCCCCGGTTTCGCATCAAAACCAAGTTTGAGCTACTTTATGCGCAAAAGTGTTAAAAACGGTTAAAAACGCATAAAATCGCAACTTAACACGTAATTTCTAGCATATGACTACGATTTTCAATTCTAACCACTTCAACACAATAATATATACCAATTAGTGTTGTGTACCAAGTTTCGTGCATAACAAACCAAGTTTGAGCTACTTTACGCGCAAAAGTGCCAAAAACGGTTAAAAACGCATAAAATCGCAACGTAGCACGTAATTTCTAGCATATGACTATGATTTTCAATTCTAACCACTTCAACACAATAATATGTACAAAATAGTGTTGTGTGCCAAGTTTCATGCAAATCTGATACAAATCTGGTTGTATGAAATGAAGATACCAAAGGAGCCCACAAAAGGCTGCATATAGACCTGACGACACAGCCGCAAACTAGTGACCAGACCACCTTGCACGACACGTGGAAACTAAACCTATGCATCCAGGACCTTGGCTAAAGTGGAAATGAAATCTTGGTACTTGGATCTAGCTATCAAGGTCCTAAAACCATTCTAACAATCCCCGTGGACTCCTAGAAGCTGAGGTGAAGGAGAGCTGCTCGACAGTGTGCTAGATTAGAATTGTCTAAGTGTTTGTGGTTGTTTCGTGTTCTATTCATGATCATTTGTAGTTTTTGTCTGTGTCATTAATAAAAGCATCCGCACAACATAAATCCTTGCATAACCAAGGCCTTAATCAACCCCGGTTTCACATCAAAACCTTGTTTGAGCTGCTTTATGCGCAAAAGTGTTAAAAACGGTTAAAAATGCATAAAATCGCAACTTAACACGTAATTTCTAGCATATGACTACGATTTTCAATTCTAACCACTTCAACACAATAATATATACCAAATAGTGTTGTGTGCCAAGTTTCGTGCATAACAAACCAAGTTTGAGCTACTTTACGCGCGAAAGTGCAAAAAACGGTTAAAAACGCATAAAATCGCAACTTAGCACGTAATTTCTAGCATATGACTATGATTTTCAATTCTAACCACTTCAACACAATAATATATACCAAATAGTGTTGTGTGCCAAGTTTCGTGCAAATTTGATACAAATGTGGTTGTATGGAATGAAGATACCAAAGGAGCTCGCACAAGGCTGCATACAAACCTCACGATACAGCAGCAAACTAGTGACCAGACCACCTTGCACGACACGTGGAGACTAAACCTATGCATCCAGGACCTAGGCTAAAGTGGAAATGGAATCTTGGTACTTGGATCTAGCTATCAAGGTCCTAAAACCATTCTAACAATCCTCGTGGACTCCTAGAAGCTGAGCTGAAGGAGGGCTGCTCGACAGTTTGCTAGATCAGAATTGTCTAAGTGTTTGTGGTTGTTTCGTGTTCTATTCATGATCATTTGTAGTTTTTGTCTGTGTCATTAATAAAAGCATCCGCACAACAAAAATCCTTGCATAACCAAGGCGTTAATCAACCCCGTTTTCACATCAAAACCATGTTTGAGCTACTTTATGCGCAAAAGTGTTAAAAACGGTTAAAAACGCAAAAATTCGCAACTTAACACGTAATTTCTAGCATATGACTACGATTTTCAATTCTAACCACTTGAATACAATATTATATACCAAATAGTGTTGTGTGCCATGTTTCGTGCATAACAAACTAAGTTTGAGCTACTTTATGCGCGAAAGTGCCAAAAACGGTTAAAAACGCAAAAAATCGCAACTTAGCAAGTAATTTCTAGCATATGACTATGATTTTCAATTCTAACCACTTCAACACAATAATATATACCAAATAGTGTTGTGTGCCAAGTTTCGTGCAAATCTGATACAAATGTGGTTGTATGAAAAGAAAATCCCAAAGGAGCCCACACAACGGTGCGAACAGACCTTACGACACAGCATCAAACTAGTGACCAGACCACCTTGCATGACACGTGGAGACTAAACCTATGCATCCAGGACCTAGGCTAAAGTGGAAATGAAATCTTGGTACTTGGATCTAGCTATCAAGGTCCTAAAACCATTCTAACAATCCCCGTGGACTCCTAGAAGCTGAGCTGAAGGAGAGCTGCTCGACAGTGTGCTAGATTAGAATTGTCTAAGTGTTTGTGGTTGTTTCGTGTTCTATTCATGATCATTTGTAGTTTTTGTCTGTGTCATTAATAAAAGCATCCGCACAACATAAATCCTTGCATAACCAAGGCCTTAATCAACCCCGGTTTCACATCAAAACCTTGTTTGAGCTACTTTATGCGCAAAAGTGTTAAAAATGGTTAAAAACGCATAAAATCGCAACTTAACACGTAATTTCAAGCATATGACTACGATTTTCAATTCTAACCACTTCAACACAATAATATATACCAAATAGTGTTGTGTGCCAAGTTTCGTGCATAACAAACCAAGTTTGAGCTACTTTACGCGCGAAAGTGCAAAAAACGGTTAAAAACGCATAAAATCGCAACTTAGCACGTAATTTCTAGCATATGACTATGATTTTCAATTCTAACCACTTCAACACAATAATATATACCAAATAGTGTTGTGTGCCAAGTTTCGTGCAAATTTGATACAAATGTGGTTGTATGGAATGAAGATACCAAAGGAGCTCGCACAAGGCTGCATACAAACCTCACGACACAGCAGCAAACTAGTGACCAGACCACCTTGCACGACACGTGGAGACTAAACCTATGCATCCAGGACCTAGGCTAAAGTGGAAATGGAATCTTGGTACTTGGATCTAGCTATCAAGGTCCTAAAACCATTCTAACAATCCTCGTGGACTCCTAGAAGCTGAGCTGAAGGAGGGCTGCTCGACAGTTTGCTAGATCAGAATTGTCTAAGTGTTTGTGGTTGTTTCGTGTTCTATTCATGATCATTTGTAGTTTTTGTCTGTGTCATTAATAAAAGCATTCGCACAACATAAATCCTTGCATAACCAAGGCGTTAATCAACCCCGTTTTCACATCAAAACCATGTTTGAGCTACTTTATGCGCAAAAGTGTTAAAAACGGTTAAAAACGCATAAATTCGCAACTTAACACGTAATTTCTAGCATATGACTACGATTTTCAATTCTAACCACTTGAACACAATATTATATACCAAATAGTGTTGTGTGCCATGTTTCGTGCATAACAAACCAAGTTTGAGCTACTTTATGCGCGAAAGTGCCAAAAACGGTTAAAAACGCAAAAAATCGCAACTTAGCACGTAATTTCTAGCATATGACTATGATTTTCAATTCTAACCACTTCAACACAATAATATATACCAATTAGTGTTGTGTGCCAAGTTTCGTGCAAATCTGATACAAATGTGGTTGTATGAAAAGAAAATCCCAAAGGAGCCCACACAAGGGTGCGAACAGACCTTACGACACAGCATCAAACTAGTGACCAGACCACATTGCATGACACGTGGAGACTAAACCTATGCATCCAGGACCTAGGCTAAAGTGGAAATGGAATCTTGGTACTTGGATCTAGCTATCAAGGTCCTAAAACCATTCAAACAATCCCCGTGGACTCCTAGAAGCTGAGCTGAATGAGAGCTGCTCGACAGTTTGCTAGATCAGAATTGTCTAAGTGTTTGTGGTTGTTTCGTGTTCTATTCAAGATAATTTGTTGTTTTTGTCTTTGTCATTAATAAAAGCTTCCGCACAACATAAATCCTTGCATAACCAAGGCCTTAATCAGCCCCGGTTTCGCATCAAAACCAAGTTTGAGCTACTTTATGCGCAAAAGTGTTAAAAACGGTTAAAAACGCAAAAAATCGCAACTTAACACGTAATTTCTAGCATATGACTACGATTTTCAATTCTAACCACTTCAACACAATAATATATACCAAATAGTGTTGTGTACCAAGTTTCGTGCATAACAAACCAAGTTTGAGCTACTTTACGCGCAAAAGTGCCAAAAACGGTTAAAAACACATAAAGTCGCAACGTAGAACGTAATTTCTAGCATATGACTATGATTTTCAATTCTAACCACTTCAACACAATAATATGTACAAAATAGTGTTGTGTGCCAAGTTTCGTGCATATCTGATACAAATCTGGTTGTATGAAATGAAGATACCAAAGGAGCCCACACAAGGCTGCATATAGACCTCACGACACAGCAGCAAACTAGTGACCAGACCACCTTGCACGACACGTGGAAACTAAACCTATGCATCTAGGACCTTGGCTAAAGTGGAAATGAAATCTTGGTACTTGGATCTAGCTATCAAGGTCCTAAAACCATTCTAACAATCCCCGTGGACTCCTAGAAGCTGAGCTGAAGGAGAGCTGCTCGACAGTGTGCTAGATTAGAATTGTCTAAGTGTTTGTGGTTGTTTCGTGTTCTATTCATGATCATTTGTAGTTTTTGTCTGTGTCATTAATAAAAGCATCCGCACAACATAAATCCTTGCATAACCAAGGCCTTAATCAACCCCGGTTTCACATCAAAACCTTGTTTGAGCTACTTTATGCGCAAAAGTGTTAAAAACGCATAAAAGCGCAACTTAACACGTAATTTCTAGCATATGACTACGATTTTCAATTCTAACCACTTCAACACAATAATATATACCAAATAGTGTTGTGTGCCAAGTTTCGTGCATAACAAACCAAGTTTGAGCTACTTTACGTGCGAAAGTGCCAAAAACGATTAAAAACGCATAAAATCGCAACTTAGCACGTAATTTCTAGCATATGACTATGATTTTCAATTCTAACCACTTCAACACAATAATATATACAAAATAGTGTTGTGTGCCAAGTTTCGTGCAAATCTGATACAAATGTGGTTGTATGAAATGAAGATACCAAAGGAGCCCACACAAGGGTGCATACAGACCTTACGACACAGCAGCAAACTAGTGACCAGACCACCTTGCACGACACGTGGAGACTAAACCTATGCATCCAGGAGCTAGGCTAAAGTGGAAATGGAATCTTGGTACATGGATCTAGCTATCAAGGTCCTAAATCCATTCAAACAATCCCCGTGGACTCCTAGAAGCTGAGCTGAATGAGAGCTGCTCGACAGTTTGCTAGATCAGAATTGTCTAAGTGTTTGTGGTTGTTTCGTGTTCTATTCAAGATCATTTGTAGTTTTTGTCTTTGTCATTAATAAAAGCTTCCGCACAACATTAATCTTTGCATAACCAAGGCCTTAATCAGCCCCGATTTCGCATCAATACTTTATGCGCAAAAGTGTTAAAAACGGTTAAAAACGCATAATATCGCAACTTAACACGTAATTTCTAGCATATGACTACGATTCTAAATTCTAACCACTTCAACACAATAATATATACCAAATAGTGTTGTGTACCAAGTTTCGTGCATAACAAACCAAGTTTGAGCTACTTTACGCGCAAAAGTGCCAAAAACGGTTAAAAACGCATAAAATCGCAACGTAGCACGTAATTTCTAGCATCTGACTATGATTTTCAATTCTAACCACTTCAACACAATAATATATACAAAATAGTGTTGTGTGTCAAGATTCGTGCAAATCTGATACAAATCTGGTTGTATGAAATGAAGATACCAAAGGAGCCCACACAAGGCTGCATATAGACCACACGACACAGCAGCAAATTAGTGACCAGACCACCTTGCACGACACGTGGAAACTAAACCTATGCATCCAAAACCTAGGCTAAAGCGGAAATGGAATCTTGGTACTTGGATCTAGCTGTCAAGGTCCTAAAACAATTCAAACAATCCCCGTGGACTCCTAGAAGCTGAGCTGAAGGAGAGCTGCTCGACAGTTTGCTAGATTAGAATTGTCTAAGTGTTTGTGGTTGTTTCGTGTTCTTCTCATGATCATTTGTAGTTTTTGTCTGTGTCATTAATAAAAGCATCCGCACAACATAAATCCTTGCATAACCAAGGCCTTAATCAACCCCGGTTTCACATCAAAACCTTGTTTGAGCTACTTTATGCGCAAAAGTGTTAAAAACGCATAATATAGCAACTTAACACGTAATTTCTAGCATATGACTACGATTCTAAATTCTAACCACTTCAACACAATAATATATACCAAATAGTGTTGTGTACCAAGTTTCGTGCATAACAAACCAAGTTTGAGCTACTTTACGCGCAAAAGTGCCAAAAACGGTTAAAAACGCATAAAATCGCAACGTAGCACGTAATTTCTAGCATCTGACTATGATTTTCAATTCTAACCACTTCAACACAATAATATATACCAAATAGTGTTGTGTGCCAAGTTTCGTGCATAACAAACCAAGTTTGAGCTACTTTACGTGCGAAAGTGCCAAAAACGATTAAAAACGCATAAAATCGCAACTTAGCACGTAATTTCTAGCATATGACTATGATTTTCAATTCTAACCACTTCAACACAATAATATATACAAAATAGTGTTGTGTGCCATGTTTCGGGCAAATTTGATACAAATGTGGTTGTATGAAATGAAGATACCAAAGGAGCCCACACAAGGGTGCATACAGACCTTACGACACAGCAGCAAACTAGTGACCAGACCACCTTGCACGACACGTGGAGACTAAACCTATGCATCCAGGACCTAGGCTAAAGTGGAAATGGAATCTTGGTACATGGATCTAGCTATCAAGGTCCTAAATCCATTCAAACAATCCCCGTGGACTCCTAGAAGCTGAGCTGAATGAGAGCTGCTCGACAGTTTGCTAGATCAGAATTGTCTAAGTGTTTGTGGTTGTTTCGTGTTCTATTCAAGATCATTTGTAGTTATTGTCTTTGTCATTAATAAAAGCTTCCGCACAACATTAATCTTTGCATAACCAAGGCCTTAATCAGCCCCGATTTCGCATCAAAACCAAGTTTGAGCTACTTTATGCGCATAAGTATTAAAAACGGTTAAAAACGCATAATATCGCAACTTAACACGTAATTTCTAGCATATGACTACGATTCTAAATTCTAACCACTTCAACACAATAATATATACCAAATAGTGTTGTGTACCAAGTTTCGTGCATAACAAACAAAGTTTGAGCTACTTTACGCGCAAAAGTGCCAAAAACGGTTAAAAACGCATAAAATCGCAACGTAGCACGTAATTTCTAGCATATGACTATGATTTTCAATTCTAACCACTTCAACACAATAAAATATACAAAATAGTGTTGTGTGCCAAGTGTCGTGCAAATCTGATACAAATCTGGTTGTATGAAATGAAGATACCAAAGGAGCCCACATAAGGCTGCATATAGACCACACGACACAGCAGCAAACTAGTGACCAGACCACTTTGCACGACACGTGGAAACTAAACCTATGCATCCAGAACCTAGGCTAAAGCGGAAATGGAATCTTGGTAATTGGATCTAGCTATCAAGGTCCTAAAACCATTCAAACAATCCCCGTGGACTCCTAGAAGCTGAGCTGAAGGAGAGCTGCTCGACAGTTTGCTAGATCAGAATTGTCTAAGTGTTTGTGGTTGTTTCGTGTTCTATTCAAGATCATTTGTTATTTTTGTCTTTGTCATTAATAAAAGCTTCCGCACAACATAAATCCTTGCATAACCAAGGCCTTAATCAGCCCCGGTTACGCATCAAAACAAGGTTTGAGCTACTTTATGCGCAAAAGTGTTAAAAACGGTTAAAAACGCATAAAATCGCAACTTAACACGTAATTTCTAGCATATGACTACGATTTTAAATTCTAACCACTTGAACACAATAATATATACCAAATAGTTTTGTGTGCCAAGTTTCGTGCATAACAAACCAAGTTTGAGCTACTTTACGCGCGAAAGTGCCAAAAACGGTTAAAAACGCAAAAAATCGCAACTTAGCACGTAATTTCTAGCATATGACTATGATTTTCAATTCTAACCACTTCAACACAATAATATATACCAAATAGTGTTGTGTGCCAAGTTTCGTGCAAATCTGATACAAATGTGGTTGTATGAAATGAAAATACCAAAGGAGCCCACACAAGGGTGCGTACAGACCTTACAACACAGCAGCAAACTAGTGACCAGACCACCTTGCACGACACGTGGAGACTAAACCTATGCATCCAGGACCTAGGCTAAAGTTGAAATGGAATCTTGGTACTTGGATCTAGCTATCAAGGTCCTAAAACCATTCTAACAATCCCCGTGGACTCCTAGAAGCTGAGCTGAAGGAGGGCTGCTCGACAGTTTGCTAGATCAGAATTGTCTAAGTGTTTGTGGTTGTTTCGTGTCCTATTCATGATCATTTGTAGTTTTTGTCTGTGTCATTAATAAAAGCATCCGCACAACATAAATCCTTGCATAACCAAGGCCATAATCAACCCCGGTTTCACATAAAAACCAAGTTTGATGTACTTTATGCGCAAAAGTGTTAAAAACGATTAAAAACAAATAAAATCGCAACTTAACACGTAATTTCTAGCATATGACTACGATTTTAAATTCTAACCACTTGAACACAATAATATATACCAAATAGTGTTGTGTGCCATGTTTCGTTCATAACAAACCAAGTTTGAGCTACTTTACGCGCGAAAGTGCCAAAAATGGTTAAAAACGCAAAAAATCGCAACTTAGCACGTAATTTCTAGCATATGACTATGATTTTCAATTCTAACCACTTCAACACAATAATATATACCAAATAGTGTTGTGTGCCAAGTTTCGTGCAAATCTGATACAAATGTGGTTGTATGAAAAGAAAATCCCAAAGGAGCCCACACAACGGTGCGAACAGACCTTACGACACAGCATCAAACTAGTGACCAGACCACCTTGCATGACACGTGGAGACTAAACCTATGCATCCAGGACCTAGGCTAAAGTGGAAATGAAATCTTGGTACTTGGATCTAGCTATCAAGGTCCTAAAACCATTCTAACAATCCCCGTGGACTCCTAGAAGCTGAGCTGAAGGAGAGCTGCTCGACAGTGTGCTAGATTAGAATTGTCTAAGTGTTTGTGGTTGTTTCGTGTTCTATTCATGATCATTTGTAGTTTTTGTCTGTGTCATTAATAAAAGCATCCGCACAACATAAATCCTTGCATAACCAAGGCCTTAATCAACCCCGGTTTCACATCAAAACCTTGTTTGAGCTACTTTATGCGCAAAAGTGTTAAAAATGGTTAAAAACGCATAAAATCGCAACTTAACACGTAATTTCTAGCATATTACTACGATTTTAAATTCTAACCACTTCAACACAATAATATATACCAAATAGTGTTGTGTGCCAAGTTTCGTGCAAATCTGATACAAATGTGGTTGTATGAAATGAAAATACCAAAGGATCCCACACAAGGGTGCGTACAGACCTTACGACACAGCAGCAAACTAGTGACCAGACCACCTTGCACGACACGTGGAGACTAAACCTATGCATCCAGGACCTAGGCTAAATTGGAAATGGAATCTTGGTACTTGGATCTAGCTATCAAGGTCCTAAAACCATTCTAACAATCCCCGTGGACTCCTAGAAGCTGAGCTGAAGGAGGGCTGCTCGACAGTTTGCTAGATCAGAATTATCTAAGTGTATGTGGTTGTTTCGTGTTCTATTCATGATCATTTGTAGTTTTTGTCTGTGTCATTAATAATAGCATCCGCACAACAAAAATCCTTTCATAACCAAGGCCTTAATCAACCCCGGTTTCACATCAAAACCAAGTTTGATTTACTTTATGCGCAAAAGTGTGAAAAACGGATAAAATCGCAACTTAACACGTAATTTCTAACATATGACTACGATTTTCAATTCTAACCACTTGAACACAATAATATATACCAAATAGTGTTGTGTGCCAAGTTTCGTGCATAACAAACCAAGTTTGAGCTACTTTACGCGCGAAAGTGCCAAAAACGGTTAAAAACGCAAAAAATCGCAACTTAGCACGTAATTTCTAGCATATGACTATGATTTTCAATTCTAACCACTTCAACACAATAATATATACCAAATAGTGTTGTGTGCCAAGTTTCATGCAAATCTGATACAAATGTGGTTGTATGAAGTGAATATACCGAAGGAGCCCACACACAGCTGCATACAGACCTCACGACACAGCAACAAACTAGTGACCAGACCACCTTGCACGACACGTGGAGACTAAACCTATGCGTCCAGGACCTAGGCTAAAGTGGAAATGGAATCTTGGTACTTGGATCTAGCTATCAAGGTCCTGAAACCATTCTAACAATCCCCGTGGACTCCTAGAAGCTAAGCTGAAGGAGGGCTGCTCGACAGTTTGCTAGATCAGAATTGTCTAAGTGTTTGTGGTTGTTTCGTGTTCTATTCATGATCATTTGTAGTTTTTGTCTGTGTCATTAATAAAAGCTTCCGCACAACATAAATCCTTGCATAACCAAGGCCTTAATCAACCTCGGTTTCGCATCAACACCAAGTTTGAGCTACTTTATGCGCAAAAGTGTTAAAAACGGTTAAAAACGCATAAAATCGCAACTTAACACGTAATTTCTAGCATATGACTACGATTTTCAATTCTAACCACTTCAACACAATAATATATACCAAATAGTGTTTTGTGCCATGTTTCGTGCATAACAAACCAAGTTTGAGCTACTTTACGCGCGAAAGTGCCAAAAACGGTAAAAAACGCATAAAATCGCAACTTAGCACGTAATTTCTAGCATATGTCTATGATTTTCAATTCTAACCACTTCAACACAATAATATATACCAATTAGTGTTGTGTGCCAAGTTTCGTGCAAATCTGATACAAATGTGGTTGTATGAAATGAAGATACCAAAGGAGCCCACACAAGGGTGCATACAGACCTTACGACACAGCAGCAAACTAGTGACCAGACCACCTTGCACGACACGTGGAGACTAAACCTATGCATCCAGGACCAAGGCTAAAGTGGAAATGGAATCTTGGTACATGGATTTAGCTATCAAGGTCCTAAAACCATTCTAACAGTCCCCGTGGACTCCTAGAAGCTGAGTTGAAGGAGGGCTGCTCGACAGTTTGCTAGATCAGAATTGTCTAAGTGTTTGTGGTTGTTTCATGTTCTATTCATGATCATTTGTAGTTTTTGTCTGTGTCATTAATAAAAGCTTCCGCACAACATAAATCCTTGCATAACCAAGGCCTTAATCAACCCCGGTTTCGCATCAAAACCACGTTTGAGCTATTTTATGCGCAAAAGTGTTAAAAACGGTTAAAAACGCATAAAATCGCAACTTAACACGTAATTTCTAGCATATGACTATGATTTTCAATTCTAACCACTTCAACACAATAATATATACCAAATAGTGTTGTGTGCCAAGTTTCGTGCATAACAAACCAAGTTTGAGCTTCTTTACGCGCGAAATTGACAAAAACGGTTAAAAACGCATAAAATCGAATTTGTGTACCTTTATTGCTGTCCATTTTGGAAATGTGGCTCTGGATGTAGATCCCATTTGTCCACGCACTTTTTTCATTGTGCTGAAACGCATGGGAAAAGTAATACTATTTATATATCTATATAACACTTAATTAAATTAAATTGGTAAAATAATTAATATTACGTACGCATTCAACAACGCTTTGAATTTTGTGTTGCGAGGCGGGCTTTGAGGTTTTTGTAATGAGTCGAAGACGTGGACAGTGTTCGTTAAAGAACATATGACCAAAAGTATCCAATGCAAACTACAAACGCAAATTTAAAATCAACAAATTAGAGATTAGGTGACTTTAAAAATCAAAAGATAAGTTCAATTTCAAAATTAAAACTTACTCTTCCATGTATAGAGCCAGAATTAACGTGTGTTTAGATGCAAGGGAATTAGTCAAAGCAGTCTGAATGTATGCTCTGACGTCATCTGGATCATTTACACATTTATTACCCGAAATCGACTCAGGACAAAACCATCCAATTTTTATTGGAGGTTCGCAAGAATTTAGCTCCTCGTAAGCCGCACTAAACTCACAAATAAGAAAATTTTGTTAGTAATTCGGTTATTAAAACAATTAAACAACAATGCCTAACTTGTAAGATAATGAACATCACCTCATGTAGACATGGAAAAGAGCTACGTTCAGCATCTCTCCTCTCAAAAATTGCCCGATGTCACTAGGACCAATAATTACAAACGGGCTCTCTAAAAAGCAGTATTGCTCCTTCAACAGGTTCAGAATGAGTGGGTCCTCCTCACTTATGCGAGATGCACAATAATGCAGCAATTTGATATCTTGAGAGAGATCTATTAGCTCCTCATCAGTCAAAATTAGAGTGCTTGGCATCGACTTTGACCCAGTAGACACCTTTGCTGAGGAACCAACCTCTCTCCAAGATCCCTTTGGACTCTTTTGCTATTTCAATTTATACAATTAAATTAGTGTGAGCATGCAATTAGAAGAATAAAATAAGGTACAAATGATTCTTACCATGTTAGTGAATCGGACCCAAGCATATGGCCATGTGATGAAACTACCTAGAGCGTGTGAGAGTTTCTCAAGGCTCCATGCTGGCATTGGAACCGGGAGTGAGAAATCTTCAAACCCCTTTACAATAGTTTCCACGGCCACACTGATGTGGCCACTTGTAACAGGCATTGAATGCACTGTTTGGCCCTCTTTGTTTGGCTGGGCCACACCATATGCAACCACAGTTAAGTCGCCATCACTAGCAACACGTAACTGAGGCAGCAGAAGAGAACAAGGAGTCGCCTCCTGAAAATTGTGTCGTTTAGTATAATAAGCATCATAATAAATTATTAAAACGCGTTGCAGTTTAAATTAATAAATGCTTATATATTTAAAAACTATATACCAGTAGCACTGGCTCTGGAGTTGGCTCCGGATTTGGAGCAACGGAGTTTATGTTCTCAGGTGTGGGGTTTTCCCCTTCAGGGGTATTAGTAATGAGCTGGGGTGCTACGGGGGTAATGGGCTCGGGTGTTGGCTCGACCGATGCGTTAGGATCCCCATGTTGACTTTCCTGATCCTCAACAATCAGGTTTGCCAAGTCAACAATGGGTGCTCCCATCTTCTGCAACACGGCGGCTAGCTTGGCAAGAACGTCCTTCGTAATCTCCGCTCGGAAGGTTGCTACTTCATCCCGCAGCGCCGTTCGGGATTGAGTAGCAACACACTCTTTGCCGAATGCCTTCTGTAACCCTATGCGGACGACTCCTTTTCCGACTACCCTCCCACTGTGGTCTCTCCCTAAGACCATATGCAATGCGTCAACATTGCCTCTTGGGGTGAACTCCCCCGTAGCTTCTTTTTCCTTCCAGCCCATCTGTTCAAATAAAAAGTGACATATATAGCAATTAGTATAAGTACATCAAAGCCAAAGAATAAAAAACAAATCAAGAATATACTTAATAATTTCAAAACTCACCACAACATCAGCAACCTTCTTCGTTCCCGGATCATTAATGGTAAATTTACCATTTGCATCTCAGGAATGAAGCCCCCAATACCAATCACGCACCCGATCTCCAGCAGGAGTATTCAGGGATGCGCAGGTAGTCGTAGATGAGGGCATGGATGAACTTTGATTTGGGTATAAACCCGCATCCACCCACTCTTTTCGGACCTCATCGTACGTTTTCTGGCCCAAGCGATGGTAAAACTTCCTTTTGCTTGTAGAATCAGAATCTTTACCACGCTTTTCCTAATTAATCAATAGAAATCGAATGTCATGTATTAGTTTAATGACTGAATCAAAAGAAGTAAATTCAAATTGGTAAACTATAATATAATATGAAATACTTAAAACTTCGATGGGAGTTGTTCTTTTGGCAACAAAGGCCTCCCAACCCCTCTTTGATATATGACCCCGTATTTCGTAGGGCATCTTCGAAGGTGATTGCTCTCCACCTTCGTTTCCCGTTTTGACCTTTTTGGTCGTACGGGCACGCCTCTTTGTAATCCAGCTAGTTACTAGCTTGGATTTGAAATCTATGAATCTTTCAGCAACAGCTGAAAGAAACACATTCTTCTTGTCCTCATCGCTCTCGATGTGGAACAGATTCTACAAAAAAAATTTATAATCATTACTGTCAATCAAATTAATTTTAAAATGAAACTAAATGAGTAAAAATAGTAAAGTTGCTTACCACAGTATCATTCCATAGAGAGTTCTTCAAACCCTCTGGAACCTCGTTCCATGCGTGCAATATAGAAAGCTTACGGATACGTAGACCCACTTGTTTTCCATATTGCCTACGCCATTTTCCACAGGGTTTACCCAATGCATTGTATTCCAAATGCATGGGTTCTGTGACTTTGAGGTTTTTCGTAGGACCTCGCCCTTTTCTTTTCTTACTGGTAGTGGGAACATCCATTGGTGGGGCGTCTTCAGTCTCAAAATCATTGTCAATCGATGGAGCGTCTTCAGCCACACGCTCGTATTTCACAATTTGGTTCTCTTCGCTGTCATAACTACGACGCTCATTATCCGAGGTCTCAATCTCGGGGACAATTTCGTCTCTGAATAGATGCATTGTATATCAGTACCTGAAAGAGTATGAATAAAAATATATTAGAACATAAGCTAAGTAATATTAAGAATATGACTATGATGTACAATTCTAATACGTTCAACACAATAATATATAACAAATAGTGTTATGTGCAAAGTTCCATGCAAAACAAACCAAGTGCCAAAAAAACTTTAAAAAGCTTTAAATTCATACCTTGTGAATCACTTAATTCAAATGTATTCCTTTCGTGTGATCTACACGCATATAACCAACATCTACATCATCTTGATCCACTGATTTTGGATTGATAAAGGGAGGGGAGTCTTCAAAAGCTTCATATTCTTCCTCATCCTCAACATCACCTACACCAAGGATGCTTCTTTTTTCCGGTACAACAATAGACCAATTTTTATCAGACGGATCTACAATGTAGAATACTTGCTTGGCTTGTGTGGCTAGTACGAATGGCTCTTCACTATCATGCAAACGAGCTAAGTCTACAAGAGTGAATCCACAAGGGTCGTCATTTTTTATGCATCGTCGATTATTATCTACATACTTACATTTGAAAAGACCAATATTGAAAGTAGAGTAGTCAAGCTCCCATATTTCATGTACCCGCCCGTAGTATACCAATTTAGCAGCAACCGGCGCTTGATCCTTCGCACTCGCGTAAAATGTAGATGACACCAAAATAGAAATCCCACTATTCTGTAGATACGATGACTTCTTGTCTTGACCCTTAGTCCATGTGAAGCCATTGACATCGTAACCCTCATATTTGTTGACATCATCACGAGGACCAAAAGCTAACCACTTAACAATTTCGGCTACACCCTTGAGTTCTTCGCATATTACTCGATTATGAAACCAATTACTAAACGTCTTGTTATGTAACTGCATCAATGCCCTATCCCCTTTAGAAGGATGTTTTGCGCGCAATATATCAAAATGCTCACTCAAAAAAGGAAGAACTTCCGAAATATGATGCAACACATACAAGTGTGCTTGTAAAAGGCTTTCTCGAGGAGGTGTGACCGATTTGGAGCCAAGCGTTCCTTTTCCCTCAAGCCTTCCTTCATGTCTAGAGGTGGGAAGTCCAATAGGCTTTGCCATGGCCAAACACTCGGCTATAAAGTTACTAATCTCATCGCTCACAGCGCCTTGAATCATACTCCCCTCAAGTTGTGCTGGATTCCTCACCTTGTTTTGTAAAACACCCATGTGTCTTTCAAAAGAATAACACCACCTTAAAAAAACTGGACCCAAAAACTGGACCCAAAACCTTAGAAAATACATCTCAAACTTGCATAAAGTTACAATCACGTCGAGTTGAAGTGCATCAAGTTTAAAGGGATCAAGAACTTTACTACAAATTGTGTTGAAGAACGAACATAGCTCGGTAATAGCATATCTCACATGTTTTGGCAGTATTCCACAGATTGCAATTGGTAAGAATACTTGCATCATTACATGGCAATCGTGAGATTTCATGCTTCCCAACTTCAGCTCTCCATTTAGGCTCACAAATCTCTTCATGTTGGATGAGTACCCAGACGGAACCTTAATGCCATACAAACACTCACAAAATGTCCGCTTCTCTGCTTTGGACAATGTGTAGCAAGCTGGAGGCAAATAAACTTTGTCATCACTCATCTTCTTCTTACTGCCACCAACTTCATCAGCTCTATTTCTTTTCTTACTCACCTTAACATGTGCCCACAACTCCGGACGAAGACCCTTACATTCAAACCAATCTCGCACGGCCCTAACATCCTTTGTCTTACTCGGAATGTTCATGAGAAGACCCTTACATTCAAACCAATATCGCACGGCCCTAACATCCTTTGTCTTACCCGGAATGTTCATGAGAGTCCCGAGTATGGCATCACATACATTTTTCTCTATATGCATAACGTCAAGACAATGCCTAACCTGTAGATCTCTCCAATATGGAAGCTTCCAAAAGATTGATTCTTTTTTCCATAATCGGTCTTCACCCCCTTGCACTTGCCCCATTTTACCAAATACAGTCTCAACTCCCTTAACCTGTTCATAAACCTCATAACCGGTCAACGGTCGACGAGCTACACGGTCCTCAACCTCCCCGTTGAACAACTTCTTCTTCTTACGATATTAGTGGTCTCGTGGGAGGAACTATCGATGGTGCATGAATACGTGTTTGCATTTAGGAATCCACGTGGATTCCATGTCATCGATACATATTGGGCATGCTTTCTACCCTTTGTTCTTATACCCCAATAAGTTGCCATATGCCGGAAAATAATTAACGGTGCATAAAAGCATTGCACGCAAGGTGAACTCCTCATCAGCATATGCATCAAACACTGAAACGCCTTCATCCCACATCTTTCTCAAATCCTCAACGAGAGGTGCAAGATACACATTTATGTCATTGCCAGGTTGTTTAGGACCCGAGATAAGAAGCGAAAGCATTATGTACTTACACTTCATACACAACCAAGGTGGCAAATTATAGATCACTAAAAGTACCGGCCAAGTACTATGTTGAGAACTAAGATTGCCGAATGGGTTCATTCCATCCGTACACAGTCCGAGCCTTAGATTACGAACTTCATCTCCAAAAGTCTTATGCAACCTATCAATACTCTTCCACTCCGGAGAATCAGATGGATGTGTGAGCAAGTGACCTTTCTTCACCCTATCTGCATGCCACCTCAAATTTAACGCATCTTTCTTTATAGAAAACAAGCGCTTGAATCTAGGTATTATTGGAAGATACCATAATACCTTAGCCGGGGGCCCTTTAGCATCCCGAGCCCCTTTACGCTTGTAGCGCGATAACCCACACCTAGGACACTCTTCTAAGTTCTCGTTTTCATTCCGATACAACACACAATCATTCGGACACGCATGAATCTTCTGGTACTCTAAGCCGAAAGGACACATGAGCTTTTTGACATAATATGTCGACTTTGGAAGTTCATTTCCCTCAGGAAGCATCTCACCTAATGCTTCTAATAACATTGTGAAACTAGCGTCACTCCAATTGAACTTTGACTTAATGTTGAAAATTGTCAACATTGCTGTTAGTTTGGTGAACTTTGTACATCCAGAGTACAAAGGCTTTTGAGAAGCCTCTGTCAACAAGTCAAAAACACGAGGACGTTTTCCTAACTCATCCTCGACTCCCTCCATCATCTCATCAACACGATCCACATCCTCATCGACATTCTCTTCATCTGTCTCATACCCATCAACATGATCTACTACATCCTCATTGACATCCTCAACAACACTTTTCTCTTTGTAAACTCCCTCCTGACCATGCCAAACCCAAACATGATATTGAGGCCTAAACGCACGTCGAAGTATGTGCTCCCTAAGGATATCAACACTATCTACCTTTGATACATTGCCACAACTGACACATGGGCAATAAAACCCAACTCCCCCCCCCCCCCCGTCCGAACTTGATGTTTAACCGCAATACTACAAAGTTCTAATACGCCATCAATAAATTCTGACGATTCAATGCTTCCATACATCCAAGAACGATCTTTTGTCATCCTAATTAGTGTGATTAGTTGATTCAAAACAAAATTAATACACAACTTTCAAACATATATACTTATTTCTAACAACATATTTAACCCTAAAAAAATATACTCTTATTATACCAAATCTATTTAACCCTAAATATACATACTTCATATACATACCAAGTCCAATAATCTCTTCCTTATTGTCAAACTATTCAATTAAATAAAACAATGATTTTCGTGAGACTCTCCTAATCCATTCAAGAAACAATAATTATTCAATACATTCACCATTTAATTCCTCCTTGGCCATCAAATTAACAAGCATAAATTATTAAACTAAACAAAGAGACTACTGCCGATTAACTCATAAACTATTAGTTTAAACTAAACCAATATTTTTCCTATTACCAATATTCAAAAAGACTACTGCCACATCCAAGAATACTAAACTAAACAAAACCAAGTCATTTTGAGATGTGGTATTAGATAGTGATGGAAAATTGTAAACAAAATAATTTTTTGTGACCAAAGTTTCATCACCAAGGGGATAACATTGTACATCTCATGAAATTGAAACCACATATCATCCCTATTACCAACATAAAATACCAACAACAAAACAGGCCATTGAATTATGCCCTCGAAATGATTGAACATGAGCACTTTAGAAGAGAAACCACATCAAAATAACATATACTGATATACTCATACATCAATGAACTCCAAGTAACTAAATGTTTGCATAAACGAAAACAGTACAAATTCAGATTTGCGATACTAGCATACAAGGAAAAGCAAGACCCAAACGATTGCCATAATTTTTGAGTTTTTTCATGAATATCTTGCAAAACTTAAATGCTTAACAAATTAAAAGGAGAAAAAATACCTTAATGTCGTGGGTTTTGAAGATGAACAAGACCAAATAATTAAATTTCGTGGGTTTATGAACCAAGAAGATGAAGAACTTTGAAGAAACTGTTAACACACAGCGTTTTTCGAGTATGCAGATGAAGATGAAGAACTTTGAAGAAGAAGGCTGTTACGTTTGTGAAGATGAAGAAGAGCAACGAAGCAGATGAAGAGGAAGATGAAGATAAAGCATTTTTTCAATGGGCTTGAGAGAACAAAGCAAAGTGTATAGTGTACGTTGTAGAAGAGTTTTGTGAAAAAAGAAATGGCGGGTTTATGTATACTGCTGTGTAAATTTTATATATTCCAACGGTTACTTGCTGCGGTCCGTAGCCTCAATCGCAGCAATTAATGCTCCTCATGTGTATATATCATATGCTGTAACGGTATTTGCTGCGGGCCCCATGATAACCGCAGCAATTAAGCAATTGTGTAAGGGTTATTTGCTGCGGTCCCTAGAAAAACCGCAGCAATTAATTGTTTTTTTTTTCCAATTCTTTTTCCTACTTATTGCTGCGTATGTATAAAAACCGCAGCAAATGATTAGCAACAAATACGTTTTTTTCCACTAGTGTACTAACGTGGCAGCATAGCATTGGATATTAAAGACAAATTACAGCACACAATGACGAAATTATTTTAGCTGTCAATACACGTCAGTTTGAAGTTAAGCTCAAGATCTTGAGGACAAGCGCAGAATGACCAGTTCAACAGAAAATATCGGAAAGGAGCCTTCTGGTTTTCCAAAATGTGTTGAGGCGTAACACTATATATATGAGGCTTCATTTCAGAAGTAAGGATACATCTCTATGCACCTTTTCTTATAACTTTCTCTCTTTAGAAATTCTCTAAGTGTTTAAAGAGTTGTAATTCTTAGTTCATCTAACTCTTACATTTGTAATAGGCTTAAGAGTTTTAAAAAGAGTTAGATTAAGTTTAATGCGCCTAACCAAGAATACTTTTCAAAGTGTTCAACTTGTGAATCTCTATTGTGAGATTTGGGATTTGCTTTTATTAAAGGAACTTGCAATACGGTTCTTTAAGAGGAAGAACGTGGTGTGAGGAGATAGTGAGATCTTCTTGTTTGTATTAAAGAAGGATTAATAAAAGGCGTTGAAATCCTACGGGTTGAAAGAGAACCCATAGGCGGGGGGTAGGTTGGTTAGAACCGAACCTCGTTAATATATCGTGTGTTATACTTTAAAGTTTATTTTCCGCACATACGTTATTGTTTACGAATTGACTCAAAACTGTTCCAGAAAAAATTTTTGACAAACTCCTCAAACTCTTGAAACAAGTTTCCAGAAAAAATTTTAAATAGCCCAAACTCTCTATTCACCCCCCCTCTAGAGAGTATTCAACCTCCTATTAACTTTCAATTCAAATAAAAATTTAGAGCATTGAACATAAGTAATCATAGTAATATCAGAGCAAATAACAAATAGCAACTAATAGATTAACTTATAGAGCAAACAATCAGTTTAGTTACAATTAATCAAAGGTAAACTTCTCTCAATTATATTAGAGCATGTAGACACAATTCATCTCAATTATATTATATCAGAGCATCAGAGCATGTATGAATTAGTAGAGCATAGCATTCAGATCATAGAACATAGGCACAATCCTGATATACAACAGAATTGATACTGATATAAACTAAGCATACTCAAGCATCATCAAGCATCATTTTAAGTTTGTGCCAAATATATTCCCCCTTTTGACATCAATCAAAAAGAAGTAGGATAATCAATCCACAGCACTAATCATATATATATATAGTCAAAGATAGAATCAAGATGCAATGATCAAAAGTAAGTACCAAGAAATGCAAGCATGAAACATTGGAATTAATTGTCACAGACAGTAAGTAGCATAAAGGAAAAGATGTTCAACAAAATATCAATTACAAGTAATGTACCCCAGCTGGTACAATGAAAAACATAAGAAGAATAATGTTTGAGTGGATGATGGTTAGGACAATTAAAACATTAAAAGCAGCAGGAGGAATCAAGGTGCAGGCGCTTCTTCATCAACATATTCTGTCTCCACCTCAACTGTGTCAAGTTTGGCACCTAGATGGGCTTCCATCTGGGTCATTTGATTAGCAAGAGAGGCTAAGGAAACATGAATTTCATCCTGAAAAGTAAAGAAGCGAGACTGCAAATCATTAAGCTTCAGGAGTATTGAAAATAGAGGGACTGTGGGAACGGTAGAGTGACCAAAGCCATGGTTTGATGAGGTGTGTACTGGTGGAGGTGAAGATGGTATAGGTGACTGTGGTGGTGAAGGAAAGTGATGGGATGATGGTGTGGTTGGCTTTGGTAAGCAAAGATTACTTGGTTCAGCTGTTTTGTAGGAGGTTGAGTTATCATCAAGAATAACAACCTGTCTTTTCCCTTTGGAAGCGAGCCTTTGACTCTTTCTGGGTGTTGAACTAGGTTGTTGCTTATCAGGTACAGAGACCTCCTCATTTTCTTCTTTTTCCTTCTCCACAGCTGCATCTTCCTTCACAGCTTCCCCCTTACTTGTTACTTCCTCTTGTTCCCTTTCAGAACACCCTTCTGCCTTCTCAGTGGCAGAGGGAACAGGCTCCTGTTTCTCCTTATCAGTCAATTCCTCCTCCTGAAATTTCTTTTCTTTTTCAACTTCATTGGTTTCCTCTTTGTTGTCAGAATTCACACCAACTTGTTCACAAACATTTTCTAGGATCCCATTTTCATTTAATTTGAGGTGCAAGTTACTCAAACCCTTAGCACCTATATCTTGTTGTTAGGACCCATAGAGAAGTTCAAACCTACAAGGGGAACACCAAATTTTCTAAAAACCCAAGACAACAATCCTCCATATCCTACCATACATGTCTTAGAAATACAATCATTCAAGTGAGAAATCATCAACGAAGGAAAGTTAATTTTAATGTGATTGGCCATACAGTAAATTAAAGTAGTTTACTTCACTACGTTTGGAATTGCGCGGTAAAATGAATCTACGTGCTATGTTGTAAAGTAACTTGTGTAGAGGGGACAGTACGTTATGGCTAACCTTTCCACGTTTCTCATTTATTCCCAAAAATTTCCATACATTTTTCTCATCAATACCCGAAAAGAATATTTTAGACCCAACGTGATACACATCAAACCCAATGGCCGGCACTCCAAGCCACTCACCCAACATCAGACTGTTGAACTCGATTTTTACCGTAACATTACTAGTACAAACACCATTATCAATTGAAAAGTTTAAAATAAACTCACGCATCAAATCAGAGTATATTGGATTACAACAATATTCTGCCATTAGTGATTCTCAGAATTGATTTTGCAAAATCGCGTGTAGTTGAGGAAAGAAAGTGGATTCAAACCAGTGTTTGTCAATACCAAATCCTACGGTCATTTCTTTAGATTACTCTTCTTCGCTGTTAGGAACAGCGATGTTTGCCCTCTTGGCTGATGTTGATAACGATTTGTTCATGGTAGAGTCACTCGGTCTTTTGTTACCCACATGCATTTTAGAAGCAACAGGTGTACCCGGCTGTTCTCGTGATGATGGCTCAGGTACTGCTATTTGAGGCGATGGGTGAACTACCTGTAGTGGTTTTGGTTATGTCATTTTAAGAGTTTTTTTGGATCGTTTGTTAGATGATGATTTTGGTGTTTTCATGGTCGATTTTGTGATTTGGAGAAGAAGAAACAGTAGGGATTAAGAGGGTTTTCTGGTTTGAAGATTGTGATTGAAATGATGAAGCGATTATGGTTTGACGTGAGGAAGTGTATATATTGAATGTGAGGAGACGTATCCTAAGGTGTTTTAAAACACTTTATTTAATGCGTATAAGGGTTTTTGAAGTATGAAAGGGAAGTTAATGGTTTCATGAAGCATTACGATGATCGAACTCCCACTTTTAATTAAATTTTGTTAACCATCAAAGAAAGTGCTGGGATATATAAAAATATAGAAATTGAAAAATATGAAATAATTTTATGAGAATAAAATAGATTGAAATTTTATGCTTCTTTAGTCTGATCAATTTAAACATGCAAACATGAGAGCATTCATAGTATTTAGTTTTAAATAATGCGTACCTTATCCTTTCGATAATTGATTTTTCAATCAAGAATTTTGTGGTTGATTAACCTTTTCGATTTTCGTTTTGCCTCTGAGGATCATGCTTGTCACTTACTTCAATGCAGCTTAATCATGCCAAGTTCTAATCTCATTTTTTCGTGTTGTTCCCTTGGAAGCGGCTTTGTCATGATGTCAGCTATTTGCTCGTTAGTGTTTACATGCTTGACGATAATATTTTTATTTTCAACATTGTCCTTAAGAAAATGATGTCTAATGTGGATGTGTTTTACTCTAGAATGATACATTGGATCTTTAGATATACAAATGGCACTGGTATTATCGCAAAAGATGGGAACACATTCAAATTTAATACCAAAATCTCTGACCTGCTATTTCATCCAACGCATTTTGGAACAGCAAGCTGCTGCTGCTACATATTCAGCTTCGACAGTGGATAATGCAACGGTGTTTTGTTTCTTGGAACACCATGACACTAAACATGAGCGAAGAAATTGTACCATACCTGAAGTACTTTTTCTATTCACAAGATTCCTTGCATAATCTGCATCACTAAAACCTTTCAAATCATAGACATCACTTTTAGGGTAAAATAGGGACAAGTCATCTGTTCCCTTCAAATATCTTAGAATTCGTTTTACTGCAGTGAGATGTGATTCTTTAGGATTGGATTGAAATCTAGCACATAAGTCAACACTGAAAGCAATATTGGGTCTACTAGCAGTTAGATATAATAAAGAACCAATCATGCCTCGATACATAGTTTGATCAATATTTGTTCCATTTGGATCTTCATCTAATCTAACATTAGTAGCCATAGGTGTATGTTTGGTTTTAGCATTATTCAAGCCATATTTCTTGAGAAGTTCTTTTATGTATTTTTGTTGGTGAATAAAGATACCATTAGCTGTTTGTTTAATTTGCAACCCAAGGAAGAAGTTTACTTCTCCCATCATACTCATTTCAAATTCAGTGCTTATAAGGTCAGCAAATTCTTTACACAGCATTTCATTGGTGGCTCCAAAGATAATATCATCAACATATATTTGAACAACTAAAATCTCAGAACCTCTATTCTTAAAGAATAAGGTTTTGTCGATTTTACCTCTAATAAAGTTATTTTCTATCAAAAACTTTGATAGTCTTTCATACCATTGCCTAGGAGCTTGTTTCAAGCCATAAAGAGCTTTATCAAGCTTGTAGACATGATTAAGACAAGAGGTATTTTCAAAGCCTGGGGGTTGTTCAACAAAAACTTCTTCATCACCATTTAAGAAAGCACATTTCACATCCATTTGATATAATTTAAAGTTCATGAATGCAGCAAAAGAAATTAAAATTCAAATAGCCTCTAACCTTGCTACCGGAGCAAATGTCTCGGTATAATCAATTCCTTCTTGTTGATTGTACCCTTTGACCACGAGTCTTGCTTTGTTTCTTACAATTATTCCATGCTTATCTAATTTGTTTCGAAATACCCATTTTAAACCAATTACCTTTTTGTGTTTTGGTTTGGGTTCTAAATGCCATACTTTATTTCTTTCAAATTCATTCAATTCATCTTACATGGCTACGATCCATTCAGAATCTTTTAGAGCTTCTTCGTGATTTTTGGATTCAAGTGCTGATAGGAACGCAAAGTGTGCACAAAAGTTTCTCATTTGGGATCTGGTTTGTGTTCCTTTGTTCAAATCACTTATGATCAAATCAAGAGGATGTCATCTTTGATATTTCCAAGGTTTGGGCACAAATTCTCTTGTGGGAACAGTAGCATGTTCTGGATCATTCGCTTGATTTTCATTCTGTTCAGCTACTGGATCAACTTGCTCATCTGTGGGAACAGCTGGATTGGGAACAGTCTGCTGATCTTGATGTACTGGCAGTTCCTGATCATGATCAGACCTTTCTGCTTCTTCATGTATAGGCTGTTCACTTGTTGTTCCTTGATCTTGCACTTTTGTTTCTTCTTCATCGTCCTCTAGATTTGCAAGGCCTATTTTAAAATTATTTATATCCTTTATCGTAGAACTGAGAAATGCTAAGTAAGTTATGTTTCAAATTCTCGACTAAAAATACATTATCGATTGCATGGGAACTGGACCTTCCAACTTTTCCTTTGGCGATTATTTCACCCTTCATATTGTCACCGAAGGTTACAGTTCCCGCATCATAGGCTTCAAGTGAGAGAAATTTCCTTTGTTTAGCGGTCTTCCTAAATCCCTTGCCTTTCCCTTGCCCTTTTCACTTTTTCACATTGGGCAATCCTTGATGAAGTACTCGGTACTACCACATTTGTGGCACTCAAGGTTGGATTTTGTTCTTCTTTCTTTGTTGTTTCTTTGATTTGTATATCTGCTGTTCCTGAAGAACTTCTTGAATTTTTGTACCAGCATAGCAGCCTCTTCCTCATCACATTCTGATTTGTCCTGTGCCACTACTACCAGGGCCAGTCCCTTATTCCTGTAACTGTCTGCTGTTCCCAATTGTAATTCATGCGTCATTAGAGAACCAGTCAGCTCCTCTAGATTAAACTTTGTAAAATCTTTGGACTCCTATATGGCAGTAACTTTGGCTCTCCAGCGCTCATCTTGAGGGAGGCTCCTTAGGATTTTTCTTACTTGTTCATCGGTGGGAATTATTCTTCCAAGAGAAACAAGTTCGTTTGCGATGTTAGTGAACCTTGTGAACATCTCTTGGATGCTTTCTCTTGGTTCCATAACAAACCTTTCATACTTAGACATCAACAAGTCTATCTTGAAACGTTTAACTTCACTTGTTCCCTCATGGGTAACAGCCAGCAGATCCAAAATCTGCTTGGCAGATTTGCACCCCATTATTCGATTATGCTCATTTGGTCTAAGACCACAGTGAAGTAATTTTATGGCAAGAGCGTTTATTTCCATTTTCTGAAAATCTTCCTTTTCGAATTCGGTTATGGGTTTAGGAATAATTTCATTGTTGGAGTTCGTAGTAGTTACCTCAAAGTCTCCAATTTTGATAACTCTCCAAACTTGATAAATTTCCGCCTTGATGAAAATCTCCATCCTATTCTTCCAATAAGTGTAGAATTTTCCATCAAACATGGGTGGCCTTTGAGTAGAGTACCCTTCTTCCATTCACTCGTTCATAATTGACATCTCTGGGAACACGAGGATTCTGCCCTCAGGGTTTCCTGATCAAATGGGTACAGGGCTCTGATACCAATTGTAGACTGATTTAGAGATGGGAACAGCAACAAGAGGGGGGGTGAATTGTTGTTGTTACGAGTTTAAGCGTTTTTGCCTTGTTTTTGCAGAATTAAATAAAATAAATAAAGCTTAAACTTAGAGCAAAATAATGAAAGAGACAACATGATTTTTACGTGGAAACCTTCTAGGCCTAAATAGAAGGAAAAACCACGACCGCACGGAATTTATAAATTCTCCACTATGTTTAAGGCAATTCGTTACAATTACATTAAACACCTTACTTCAGTTGAAGTGCATCAACTAGGCCAAACTCTCTTTCCTATTGCTTTACTCAAAGCAACTAACTTAGCTTCACTAAAAGCTAAACTCTTCACTAGCTTCACTAAAAGCTATCTAATTCCCCTTAGACTCACCCAAGTCTAATTACAAATTTCACTGAAAAACCCTTACAAAAAGGAATAAAAATTTTCTAAAATAAAATCAATAAGTTGCACAAGAAAATATTATAAAATTAATTGACATTTTTAAAACAAAATTTTCTTGTAAAAATTCCAAAAATAATCACATGAATGAAAGAGCTCATATGTTGGATGTACTTAGGAACAGCCGAATTAGCTTACTATTTATAGAACAAAATTCCCTATTAAAATGGAAGAAACCAACCAGTATTCCCTTATCCCAAATAATAAGGAGAATAATGTGATCTTAAAATCCAAATCATCCTTCGGTTAGTATTTAAAAATAGATATTAATCTTGACAAATTCAAGCCCACGGTTATCCAATAATAACCGCTGTTCCCACATACTAATAATAGCTACTGTTCCTTTTAGCAGCAGTTCCCATATACTAATATTAGCTGCAGTTCCCTTTTTCCAATAATAACTATGGAAACTTTAAGCTAAATATAGATACGGTTAAGGTTTGCTAATAATAGGGACGGTTGCTATTTACTATTATTAGGGATGGTTACCTATTTACTAAATTTAGGATCGGTTATTCTAAGACTTCCTTATCATCAGCTGCTGTTCCTATATTTAGTAAATTCAATTATTCACTAAATATAACTCCTAAAGGCTTATTAAAAACGTAAATAAATTTAGAAAATACTTTGTCAATTAACTTTAATAATTTATAATGCAACAAATTAACTTTAATTAATACATCAACCAAAAATAGAAAATATAATTAATAACAGATTTTCAGTGGACGTATTAAGCTGACTTCAATCTAGGAACAGTGTGTTGTCTCCAATTTTTAGTTTTGTTAGAACATCCAACTTGGAAACAATAGACCTTCTATCTACATTTGACATTCTAAGCAATATACTCTTCTAACATCTTTTGGATCCTTTTGACACGTACATTTCCATAGACCAAGTCATAGGTACTATCAACGATCATAATCGAGACCGGATATTGACCTGCACACAATCTCTAAAAACATATTTGTTTAAATAAAGTGTAGTCATCATCAAAAATCAAGAGGTCCAACAATCATTTTATCCTTGCCTTAGTTCATTGCATCCTTATTTACTTTTATGCTTCATTTCATTAAGTATTTTCAATTGCTTGCTTTAGTTATTTCTACCACCTAAAATCATATCATATGTTTTCAAACATACTAATCGATCGAGAAACTATTTACTTAACCCCCACTCCTTGTGGATTCGACCCGTACTTGCCGTCGTACTAAGCTATGCCGTGCACTTGCGGTATTGCTATTAAAGGACATAAAGTCCCGATCAACAATGTTGAGGGCGTTAAAACTAATCTAGAGACCCTCAGAAGACTCGTGACGAGTCAGGGTCGCTAAGAACTCTAGTGTTAGACATGGGTACACATCTGCTGCGACCTCTATGAATCAATGGAACCCCATCCTCTTTAGCAAATTTCGGATGCCATTATAAAGCTCAAGTCTTGCTAGGTCATTTTGTTCAACGAACTTTGTTGGGAATAGCACTCGTCCCCTTAGCTTGCTAAAACACTTAGCTTGCGAGGGGGTGAGCCTACACCCCATGGTGCTATAGGAGGTAGAGCCCTTGGCTCTCTAGGGGTGGTCTGGGGGTGGTAGGGGGCTCCCTCTGAGAGGAGGAAGATTCACCTACCCTACTTTTTTTTGACGTAAACAAATTTCTCATTTTCAACGATAGACACCTAACCACCACAGATCCTCAATAATACTCAACACAAACAACACCACACTAGAACAAACTTTAAAAACCCAACAAATAATCACAACCAACAAAAATTAAAACACATTGAAGCAAAAATCAAGAAAGAAAAAAAAACAAAGGTAAGAAATGTTACCTTCCAACTAATTTGGATATGAAATTGTTGTTAGCAATCCACAAAACTCCAAGTAGTAATGAGATTTACCCCACAAATTGATTCTTTTGATACCCAAATTGAGAGATGAATGTAGGGAAGAAGATGGAAATTAGAATGAAACAGAGATTTTGGGGTTATGGCTTCTTCAATTGATGAGAGAATTAAGGGTTTGAAGAGAGATAAGGGCTTTGAAGGTAGAGAAAGAATAAGAAAAATTAGAAAAATGAGGGGAATGGGGATGGGGCACGAAAATCTGCTTTTAAAAACCCGAATCCTGCCGACAGTCCCAAAAAGCCGAGTCGGCTTTTGAGCCTAACTCTCACATTTTTTTCAGCATGTTTCACTGAGTCGACGTTTCCCTCTTTTGAGCTTAAGCCGAGTCGGCTCTTTCTTCTGTTTTGATATTCATTTTCATCCCTTTTTTTCATAACCTGAACACTAAACAAAAAAGTAAAAGCATAATAACAATAAAATAACTAAACTTAAAAAAAAATAAGAGAGATAGATGAACTAGTAAGGATTGCCTCCCGTAAAACGCTTGTTTAAAGTATGTAGCTCGACGTGGTTCGACCTAAACAACTATGTCTCAAATACCATGATCTCCTCCTCACCAAGAGGCTCACAAGTAAAATAGTGCTTAACCCGGTGGCCATTGACCTTAAACGATCCATTCACTCCAGTTACTTCAAGAGACCCGTAAGGGAACACTTGAGTAATGGTATACGGTCTGGACTACCTACACTTAAGCTTACCCGAAAAGAATTTGAGACGAGAATTGAAAATTAGACTTTCTCACAAACCTTGAACTCTCACCTAGTGATGTGTATCTCACATCGATCTCCAGCAGGAGTATTCACGAATGCGGAGGTAACCGTAGATGAGGTCGTGGGACATTGATTGGGGTATGAACCTGCATCAACCCACTCTTTTTGAGCCTCATCATATGTTTTTGGGCCTAAGGGATGGTAAAACTTCCTTTTGCTTGCTGATTCAGAAGCTTTACCACGTTTTTCCTAATTAATCAATAGAAATCAAATGTCATATATTAGTTTAATGATAGAATCAAAAGAAGTAAAATTAAATCAAAAGCTATATTATAATACTTACAAGTTCGATGGGAGTTTTTTTTTTGGTCAACAAACGCTTCCATTCATTCTTTGATGTATGACCCCATATTTCATAGGGCATCTTTGAAGGTGCTTGGTCTCCACCTTCGTTTTCCGTTTTGACCTTCTTGGTCTTATGGGCACGTTTCTTAGTAATCCAGCCAGTCACAAGCTTGGATTTGAAATCTCTGAATCTTTCAGCAACAGCTGAAAGAAAAACATTCTTCTTCTCCTCATTGTTCTCGAAGTGAAAAATATTCTACGAAAGAAAAATTATATTTATTAGTGTCAATTAAATTAATTTTAAAATGAAACTAAATGAATAAAAATAGTAAAGTTGCTTACCACAATATCATCCCATAGAGAGTTTTTAAAACCTTTGGAACCTCGTTCTATGCGTACAATATAGAAATCTTACGGATACATATGCCAATGTTTTTTCCATATTACCTACGCCATTTGCCAGAGGGTTAACCCAATGCATTGTATTCCAAATGCATAGGTTCTGTGACTTTGAGGCTTTTCGTAGGACCTCGTCCTTTTCTCTTTTTAGAACCAACGCTAGTACTGGTAGTGGGATCATCTATTGGTACTAATTCAATCTCCAAGGGATATGGTGGGGCGTCTTTAGCCATCCTCTCATGTCTAACAAATGGGTCGTCATAGTCGTTAACCAACTCACTGTGATGCTCATTATTAGATGTCTCGATCTTGGGGATAATTTCATCTCTGAAAAGGTGCATTGTAGATGAGTACCTTAATGAATATGAATAAAAGTATATTAGAACAACATAGGAACGTAATTTTAAATCTAACCATTTCCACACAATAGTATATATCAAATAATGTTGTGTGCCAAGTTTCATGCAAAACAAACCATGTTTGAACTACTTTATGCGAGAAAGTGCCAAAAACCCTTTAAAAATCGTAAAAATGCAACTTAGCACGTAATTTCAAGCATATGACTATGATTTTCAATTCTAACCATTTCAACACAATAATATATACCAAATAGTGCTTTGTTCCATGTTTTATGCAAAATAAACCATGTTTGAACTACTTTATGCGAGAAAGTGCAAAAAACGCATACAAAATCGTAAAAACGCAACTTAGCACGTAATTTCAAGCATAAGACTATGATTTTGAATTCTAACCATTTCAACACAATAACATATACCAAATAGTGTTGTGTGCCAAGTTTCATGCAAAACAAGCCATGTTTTAACCACTTTATGCGAGAAAGTGCAAAAAACACTTTCAAAACCTTAAAAACGCAACTTAGCACGTAATATCAAGCATATGACTATTGTTTTCAATTCTAACCATTTCCACACAATAATATATAACAAATAGTGTTGTGTGCCAAGTTTGATGCAAACAAACCAATTTTGAACTAATTTAAGCGAGTAAGTGCCAAAAAAGCATAAATACTTCATACCTTGTGAATCACTTAATTCAAATGTATTCCTTTTGTGTGATCTACACGCGTATAACCAACATCTACATCATCTTCATTCACGGATTTTGGATTGATAAAGGGCGGGGAGTCTTTAAAAGCATCATATTCTTCCTCATCCTTAACATCACCTATACCAAGGATACTTCTTTTTCTTGGTACAACAATAGACCATTTTTTTATCAGACGGGTCTACAATGTAGAATACTTGATTAGCCTGTGTGGCTAGTATAAATGGCTCCTTACTATCATGCAAACAAGTTAAGTCTACAATAGTGAATCCACAACATTTGAAACGACCAATAGTGAAACTAGAGTAGTCAAGCTCCCATATTTCATGTACCCGCCTGTAGTATACCAATTTAGCATCAGTTGGCGATTGATCCTTGGCACTTGCGTAAAATGTAGATGTCGCCAAAATAGAAATCCCACTATTCTGCAAATAAGATGACTTCTTATCTTGACCCTCAGTCAAAATGTGAACCCATTGACATCGTAACCCTCATATTTGTTGACATCATCACGAGGACCAAAAGCTAACCATTTAACAGTTTCAGATACACCCTTGAGTTCTTCACATATTACTCGATTATAAAACCAATCAATAAACGTCTGATTATGCAACTGCATCAATGCCATATCCCCTTTAGAAGGATATTTGGCGCGCAATATATCAAAATGCTCATTCAGAAAAGGACGGACTTCTGAAATATGATGCAACACATACAAGTGTGCTTCTAGAAGACTTTCTCGAGGAGGTGTGATCGATTTGGAGCCAATTGTTTCTTTTCCCTGAAGCCTTCCTTCATATCGAGAGGTGGGAAGTCCAATAGACTTTGCCATGGCCATATACTTGGCTATGAAGTTACCAATCTCATCGCTCACAGTGCGTTGAATCATACTCCCCTTGGCTATGAAGTCCAAGGTTTATGAACTTTAAAAGGCGCATTTTTTTAAGGGTTTATGAAATAGTATAAAATTCAGGGATAGTTAAACAGTATATACTCGATCATGTATCAGGGAATTAAATGTTGCGGGTAAGAGAGACCCGCAGTATATACTCATGTACCAGAGAACTAAATGCTACGGGCTACATAAAATCGCAGTATGTGTGCATGTATTTTTTAAATATTTGCTGCGGGTCAATTAAAACCACAATATATGCTCAATTTTTTTTTCTGGTTATTTTATGCTGCGTATTTGTAAAACTGCAGCATATGTTGAGTAGCAGATATGGTTTTTTCCACTTGTGACCATCGCCATTTTAAATTCAAAATTCAAAAATTAGCTGCAAAAAATGGCGACGAGCTCGCTACCAACAAGGGTCGTGGCCAAAGTAGATGAAAAACAAAAAAATGCATCAGAATTAGCGACGAGCTGGCTACCAGTAGGTGCCGTCGCCAAGTGCTGGGCCCCGAAAAAAAAGCCGTTTGAACCCATGTGACGTACTGGCGACCACCTTGTACCGTCGCCCTTTGACTGTTGACTCTTGGCGACCACACCTACCCATCGCCATTCCGTCGCCCGTCTCCAATAAATAAAAGGTGATGACCTTTTCGTGGCCCTTGGCGATGACTACTTAACCGTCGCTTGTCGGCCATCGCTATTTCAACACTTTTTTGTAGTGTCAGCTAATGGCTGAGTTGTACAAATTATGGGTAGTTTCAGAGGGGTATTTGATGGTGTGTAAGGTAATCAACCACACAGGACCCCCTCTTTTTCCCATAAATGAAAAAGTTAATAAAAATAAAATATGTTAAATTTATCTATAAAATAAATATATTTACTATAAATAAGATGAAAATAAGAATTTTGAATAGAAGCCCAAATTTTTCAACACAGGCTTTGGCGAGTAGTCATGGTGGTGTCGGTTGGTGATCTAAGAAAATTAAGATGCATGTAATGGGGTTTTTCAATCCTAAGAATTAGTAAGATGAAAATGATGAGGATAATGAGTAATCCAATTAAGGGAAGAGATAGTTGACACCTATTAACGTGAGGTTCAACATTTGTGAGATTTGTTTTTTATTTTTTTATAAATTATTTAAGGACACTAAAACAATTTTATTACAATGAAATTTATTAAATTTAGTTTAAAACAAAAATGGAGGTGCTTAAAATTACATATTATTATATTTTATATCATATTATCCGCATTCATTAGCTATTAGTTATGCAATCAAGGGATTTGCTATCGATATCGTCATGTAGAATGATGCAAGCATCACCCACTCATTGTTGTCTCGAAATTTGCAGCCTCTTTTAAGAAAACTATTATACAGACAATTATATTTGGAAAGAGACTTCAGATCTAATTCTTTGAACTCCTCCGTGGACATCTTTGAACTAGGACTCATTTTTGACTTTCTATAACCCAAAATGCACATTTCGTTAATACTTTATAATTCCCATGGCTATTAAGTAATAGACACGTAATTAAAATGCAAGAACAATAGAGAATGAATACAACAATTTAAAAGGCAGAAAAATACTTTATTAATTCTTGACTATATATATATATATATAACGCTATCTATATATAAACAAAAGAGAGACAAAATAACAATTAGAAAATATTTTTTTTTTGATGTAGAGAGTAATTTATTATATCTAATGACACTCTCAGTTTGATGGAGTAGGTCACAATATGATGATTTTAATACAGAAAGTAAAAATCTCTATATTTTCTCTCATTATAATCTAATTTTGTGATTCTCTCTCACTAAAAAAGTCCTCCTCACTTGATGAATGAACAAGGGCGTCATTACATGTAAATGATGATTGAAAAAGCAAAATTTACAAAAGAAAACAAATCAAAAAGACATTACAACTGCACGTGCATGAGTAGCCTGTGGCTCAATCGAGTATATGACATTACAACTGCACGGCCATTCTCATTTATTCTTCTTTTAATTTGTCTCAACACACATCAATACTGAACAACATCATTACACCACGCCAATGATTGAGACGATTATGATCCTTCTTCTGTGGCATACACCTTAACCATAGACATCGATTGGAGTTGTTTATTGAAGTTGCTAACGCTTCTATTTCCGAACAATTATGACAAATAATCATCTGCTTACTCGATCGTTATAGCTACTACTTGAGAGCTATTAACAACAGTGACATTACTCAGATTATTGTCTCGATTCTCAGTACTAATCAAAGAACCCGAATTTTCGACTGCTGGAATATCATTTTTTGATTCAGAATCAGGTGAGTTGTACTCTTTGTCTTGTTTGAAATTTGCTAATAAAGCCAGCTCTCTATTGCAATCTACCATTTTTTCAACATAATTTAGAATGTCATTCAATATTGTTGCAATTGTGATTTCTGTAATGACCACCTGGAGCTTCTCATAGTCTGCTGACAAATTGGCCATTGATTTCAAAATTACTTCCTTTAAACATTTTATTTTATCTTTGGATTCTGCAACCTGATGAGCTATGCATGGAGCGGACTGTGAGGTATTTTTCAGGGTAGTTGATAGCTCTTTTAAGGTTTTGCTTGCCTCCAATGTAATTTTATTACATTCCTCTTTAATCCCATCATCAAATTTCAATATTTTCTGTAAAAATTGAACCAAATCAAAATAATTGTAATAAATCACTAACTAATCTTCGATTCTCTAAACTTCAAATTTTGCAGTAGATCACAAAAATGCATGCTCATATTAGTGCTTTAGGGTGTGTTTAGCAAGCCACTTTTGGCGAGTATTTTATGGGCTCTTTTAGCTTTTTGGTTAGTCCAAAATGAAAAAATTGTGTTTGTGACTTTTAAAAGTAGCTTTTAAGTCAATGTCGAGAACGTGCTATGATTAACTTTTTATTAGCTTTTAGTTAGCCCACTTTGTCTCTGATAAACTATATATAGTGAACAACTAATGCTAACAAAAAGCTCTACTACTTGTCATCAAAGCTATAACATTAATTTTACTAGCTTGTCGAACAAAGCAACTCAACTAGCCCATATTTATTTGCCAAACACCCCTTAACTATTAATGTTATATTTAATAAATTGCTGAACATACCTTAAAATTTGTATTAAGTTGTTTGTCAAGAGTATCGATCCTAAATGCACATTCTCTAGTAAGGGCACCTAGATTTAGGTATTGTTTCCACGGATGTTTGAACCTAAAAGCTCCATGACTCGGCTCCCATCTCGCAAAATTAGCCTGTAAATTAATTTGTATTAATATTTTGTATTATTATAGTATGTGGTCGTGGGAAAATAGTTATAACACAGTATTAAAATCGTGAAATATAAAGGAAATGTATTATTAAATTATGTACCAAGATATCTTCTGTGTTCTTGGTGTTTAGCACAGTCTTGAAAGTTTGAAGCATTGAAGCTTCATTATCTTGAGCGTTAGCATTTTCTTGTATTTTGAAGTAAGAATTTCCATATCCTACAAATCATGTATATTTAATTAATTATTATTTATACGCTAGATATTAATTTTTAATCATAAGATCATATCATATTATACGTACCTTCTAAGGAACTGGCAAGTTTATCTATATTGTTGGCAATGAGATTATGAAGATCTTCACCAGCCCAAACAGGGAAAACAAAAATAGAAATAAGGAGAGAACTAAAAACTCCAATCACAATTGTTGCCCATCTATTCCGAGCCAAATCTATAATCTCTTGTAATCGAAAGCCAGAGACTGAGATGAATGCAAAGGTCAATATGAATATTAGGAATCCATAATCATATCTCGCCTTTATCTTTGGAGAAAATCTTGCAAATGTTGATAATGCAGCTGCACTAACACCCACATTTTAATAGCATATTATTTTAATATTCATGAAAAACAAAAAATTATGTATTCCGAACACTTTCAAATTACATTAAAAAAGCTATTTACAAACAATCTATTAGGACACTAAAATTGCAACTTTAATTGGCCCACGCACTAAAACTACTAACTTAACTATCACATTAATTGATGCTTACGCTAAACTTATGGAACACCATTTTTAATAACTAAGTAAGCTGTTTAATTAAGATAAATTTAAATTAATTTTTAATGAGTAAAATTGATTTATACTTATTATAACTAATATTTACCGATTGAAGTTGATGTTTACTAATTGAAATTAGTAATAGTAAATGAATATTAGTTATACTTTATAACATGATTATATTGAGTAAAAAATTAATTTTTACTGATTGTACCTAATTTTTATTGAATAAAATTAATTTGTACAAATTAAAATTAATTTTTACTAATTATTTTTTTTAACATGAACTAAAAGCAAACTAACATATCATGTTCCTAAAACTAGGAAACAAAGCACCAATAACTTTGAACCATATTATTCGTCAGATTTATCATGGCCACATTGAACTGTCTAAAAGTAATTGAAATAGAGGTTTGATTGCCGTTACCTTGTAGAAAAACAAAGATACTAATAAGAAGAGGTTCAGCAATATGGCCACATTGAGTTGCCAATCCATGCAACCCAACTGCTAATATTCCGCCTAATAATGTTGCCATTACCCGATTCAAGCCTTTTCCCAATGTCGCGCCTGCATGAGACAGTAAAAAAAGATCTTTTACGTAAAGAGCATTTGAGAGAAGTTGCATAAATGAATGGGTAAATTAAACACAAAATAGTTACCTACAGAATACTCGAAAACGACGACAACGGTGAGGACAGCCCACAAAGTAGAGGTACCAAAATCATGGAAAAGGGGTTGAAAGAAGTAGAGGAGTGAGACTAAGGTTACTGCTAATCCTACTTTCATAGAATGAATCACTCTCCTTGGATCATCTTCAGCTACCTTTGAAATACTCTTTACCACATTTTCAACAATCTTTGCCATTTTAAAGAGCTGAGAATCAATGTTACAACGATTAAAAATTGATAGAGATATATACTCAGCAATCAGCTAGCTCTAAGTGCCCACTTGATCGCTATCCAATACTGTTACAATGCAATTCATCTCTTTATATTGTTCTTATGTAGTGGGCAGCTTATTAAAAAATGATCGAGTATTTTTCGCAAAAAGTAATTAAATACTATTACAATTTACAATGTAACGCGTGCGGGGCTGCTTGACTGCTTTAAACAAATTTGACTAAATTATGAACTACTTTTTAAACTATTTCGTCATCTATTCATTGACTTAAGCACTATCATTGCCATTGCAAATGTTATTATTCTTATTAATTCTTTTTAGTTTGAGTGCCGTTCGTTAAAAAATAAAAAGAAAGATTCAAATATTAATAATGGCAAGAACACATCAAAATTTTTTTAAAACCTTACATTAATTTTTTAATTTATCAATAAATTTTGTTTTACTTCGGACTAAGTTCATTGAATTTAAAATAGGAGGTTATCACAAATAATAAAAAATATTTAACCACTAAATTAATTAAATTATAATAATTTAATATATTTGATTCTCCATATATTTTCATTATTTAGGTACAATATAAAATTCTAGTCTCTAGCTATTTAATAATATCATGTACTTTTGCGTAAAATTTCACATGTTAAAATTATTATTATTAAAGAGTAGCTGTGTTACTTTTATGGAACAACACTCAAACTAAAAAGACCAGCCTGGCTCCAAATTCGAGTTTATGATCTTTGACGAACTTAATTATGTCATTCATTATATTGTGTTGCTATTTTTTTTTTATGAAATTTTCAAATTTGACCTTTTTTTCAAAAATATTATTTAACTATTACAAAAAAAATTGCTTCTGTCCATAATTATTTATCCATTTTTAATTATGTCTGAATATAATATTTTATTTAGCCACGCTTACTAAACATGGGAAAATAACCTTATTTAAGAGTGTGGTGAAAAACAAATCTAAAGACAAAAAATCAAATTGAAAATGCTGCTTCTTCTTTCCCTTCTTTTTAGAAATCTTTTCCATATTATTGCTAAAAAAAATAATAATTCGCACTTTGCATCAAGTGGGAAAGTATTTCCCACAATACCGTCCACGTGAAAATTTGTTCTTTTTTTTTAAAAAATTTTTCAGACAAAACCGCCACTTGAGATGGCGGTTTGCCTTATGCATTAAACCGCCACATGAAGTTGCGGTTTGTTCAAGGCAAACCGCCATCTCATGTGGCGGTTTGATCCCTGGTAAACCGTCACTTCATGTGGCGGTTTGCTTGTGGCCTGATGATGGAAAGTCATACAAATATATATTACAATTATGGAAAGTCATACAAGAAGTTCAAATCATATAAGAATATACAAAGTTTGTTAAACTACAACCCCCGGCCCCTTTTGTTTTGCGCACCGGTGGATGATGATGGTGTGAACTCGTCAACCTCCGCAATGACATTAAGAGCAGGATCTCGTCGTTGACTAACACGCTGATATGTGATGATGGTTGTGGAGGAGGAGTGGTGATGGAAGCTGGAGGAACGAATGATGACATAGTAGCGGATGTCGATGGCGATCTAGAAGACCGACCTCGAGTAGATGAACGCTGGCGACCTCTTGTGGACCGAGAACTGGATCCTCCGGAAGAGCTACCTTGGTGGGCTGAACTCCGTGGAGAAGGAGTGTGAAATGTGTCATCTACCTCGCCAATGATGGGTGGAGTCGGTATGAGGTACTCATAACCCGCCTGACTCAATGCATCGGTCAACGACGCATTAATGGAGCCTAGGATCTGAGAACATAGCCGATACCCCACATCAACTGGCGATGTAGCGGCCCCTTGAATCGTGTCATTGCATTGTATGAGCACCGATCGGATGCGCTCAGCCTGTTTGTTATCATTATATTGTTAAAAGAGTCACATAAAACTATTATTATATGTTATGAGTGTTGAAAGAAGACGTACCAGTAACGTAGATGTCGGATGGTAATGTGAACCTGGCTGCGCAAATGTGGTGTTCGTTAGGCGTAATATGGAGATGCGCCTGTACCAACTCATGTACATAGCAGAGCTATGACCTGTGAAGTTATCTCCTCGAACCAATCAAAATGCTCGGTCATTCCATGCATCTACATGCGATCTATGTCGTATGAGGTAGTTCTTGTCCCCAGTCCTCCGATCGATCGCATGTAGTTGAGGTTGGGTGTCACAGGCTTGCGGAATAACCTGCTCCAAACCGAATTGACGCATGACACGATCCGGGAGATGTAGCTCGACGATGTCAAAGCAAACAAGTGGACAACGGGATCTCCAAATCTCGTGGCCCGATGTAAATATGTGTGGCAGAGCGTCCATTTTAGCCGCTGTGTAAGGTTGCCATGATCTATAATAGAAATCAATATGCTCAATAATATATACAATTTATTCATAACTAATACAAATAGTAAATGTTAATAACCCACTCGTCCCATTGTCGATCAAGTGCGTTTTTGTAGTAGATGAGAGTATGTGGGGAGTGGGATCTCGAAAGATATACGCGAAGCCAGCTGCAAACAAATGAACATTGTTTAACGTTTTCATGTATCATAAAATAGTTAAATTATGAATTTGAATAGTGAATTGACTTTTGCTACCTTACTGCTAAAGGATCCATCCTGCGACGATGTTGTGAACCTAACAGCGGTTCAAAATCATCCGCGTCATCTTCTTGATCATGTTGCCCATCGGGTCGAATCGTCCGAATTATGGGCCTCCCTATATGAATATGCTCCCATGACCATATCTGTAACAACATCAAGCAGCCACCAATGTCCTTGGCACCCTTACGATATGCTCGACATAAGTTACGATACAGATACTCTAGGGTAGCACTTCCCCAACTGTACTCATCTACGCGCTCCAAGTCTCCCAGTAGAGGGAGATAGATCAACTGCACCGACTCACCGCTCTTGTCTGGAAACAAGATGCATCCAAATAGGTACAAGATGTACGCTCGCGCATGTCTATCAACCGTAACATCATCCGCGTCATCCTCTAGCGCGCTAAAATGCTCTCGGAGCCAAGTCAACTTCAATGACGATCCAACGATGATCTTCGGCTGTGTGGGGTCTTGAGGGTTTTCAGGCCAAACCCCTAGTAGCTCATGAACTAATGCTGGCCAATTTCCCTCTCCATGACCTATCACTGCTTGTCCTTCAATGGGCAGTCCCATTATAACTGCCACATCTTGCAACGTGATCGTTGCCTCGCCAACTGTGAGGTGGAAGGTATGAGTCTCCGGCCTCCACCTCTCCACCAATGCAGTGATAAGAGCTCGATCGAGCTCTAAGCCCTCGCCAACCAACCTGTGAATGTATCTGAAACCAGCTAAATCGACTACCTCTAATACCCTGTCATCCACCTCCCAATGTAACGTACTCGCCTGGTAGTGCTGACGAGTAACCAATTGGTCAGTGGAGCCCTCCCACGCTGCTACGATCCTGTGTGTCGCCTGAAGTGTAAGCACTGATGGATCAACTGGGCCCGACATCGCCATGATCGCTGTTACATACATAAGTGTTATAAAAATTACATAAATATTATCAGACTCGACATGATATTACAAAATATAACGGGATAATGATCCGTATTCTACTATGAAACTGTTGCGATCACAACCAATTACATCACAGATTTTGCTATGAAACACCTCTAAATTAGTATTCTGACGATGCATAAACATGACTGTATTTAATCCTCCATTATAGCCAACATCGGATTCAGTACAACTTACTTCCCCACCCCAATACGCTATAACGGGATAATGATCCATATTCTGTAAACACAAACATGTTTTTCACGTGATTTAACATACACTTCATTGTTGATTGTGACTAAGGGAAATGTTAATTTAAATACAGGAATTTGTGATATTAAGGTATTAGAACACTTATTAGAAAGGTTCATTTCAAGTATAAAGCTAAAAATACCATGAATATATACTAAAACCAATAACCTAAACCTACAAAGTAATAATCTTTCATTAAAGCATTTCATCAAACACTTTATATGCATACAAACCAAATCATAAAATTCAACCACAAACTTCTAAAATGTAAACTTAAATTATGAAATCAAAAGAATGTAACAAACAATCAATGTATTTATCACTTCAAATAACAACAATAATGAACAAAAAAAACAATTTGCAAATTGAAAAAAAATTAGGGTTATATTCATACCTTAAATGAGGATTAAAATGAACAAGAAGACAATGAGAGGAATTGTAAATAAGAAGTAAATAAGAGTGAAGAAAATTTTTTTTAAGAGAGCACGACAGCAAGAAGCAAAGAAGAAAAATGGAATGAAATGAACAACACACGAAAGACCTGTTGTTTTGTACTGCTACAAAACCGCCACTTGAAGTGGCGGTTTACTTACTATTTTTTTTTAAAAAAAAATTAATATGACCTGCTGTTTTGTACTGCTACAAAACCGCCACTTGAAGTGGCAGTTTTCTTACTTTTTTCTTTTTCTTAAAAAAAAAAATTAATATACATAAAACCGTCATTTCATCTAGCGGTTTACTCAGTTTCCTAAACATAACCGCCATTTCAGGTAGTGGTCCTATTAAAGAAAAAAGAAAAGAAAAATTTCTCACACCGATCTGACGTGGACGGTAATGTGGGAAATAGTTTTTCATTTCAAGCAAAGTCGAAATTTAATTTTTATTTTGCAATATTATGGGAAAATATTCTAGTTTTAGCCAAAACAAATTGAAAATGCGCCTCCCTCCCCAGTTCACGAACAGCAGCTGAACCTCACAAAAATTAAAACATTGCGTCCTCTTCTATGTAAATTTTAGGTCGATTCTCTATTCTTTTACCTCTATTGTTGGATTCGTTTTTGTTATTGATGATGAATTTTAAACGATTTATGCTTAATTCGTTCAGGGCTTTGGAGAATTTAGGGCTTTTTGGAGGATTTACAAGATTTTCACTCTCATCCACTCACAAAACTGCTGCAATTTGAAGAGTTTAGATAAATTACGGTTAGAACATTGAATTTTTGTGGTAAGTTTTTCTTCCCCTTGCTTTCAATATTCCTTTGGCTTTGCGAGGAGCAGCCGTTTCTGTTCTTTCTTCTGGTTTTCCTCTTCTTTCTCCTCATTGCTTTCCTTGGTGTTATAATCATTTGCAGCACTAGATTGACGTGTAGGTGTGTGTTAACAGTAGTCTTTACAAAGTAAACCGAACAATTAAGGTAAGGTTTGATAGTATAATAAATTGTTTTGTTGGGTGGATTTTTAGGACCATTTTGGCATTTGTCGTACTTTTTTGTTCGTGTATGAATTTGATTTCCATAACCCTCTCAGTCCACCCAACCCGGTGCTTACCGGTTAAATCCAGATTCGTTCATCAAACGGGTCACTTATGAACAAACCGAAGGACAAGCTCCTCCTTACGCTATCTATCTTGATCATGATAACTGTGAAATTGTTCTTGCCATTCGTGGGTTAGATCTTTGGATGAAATCTGACTATAAGATTTTACGTGATAATCGGCTCGGTGGACAGATGTTTGATAGTGGATATGTTCATCATGGTTTATTGAAATCTTGTTCGTTGGTTGTTGGATCAGGAATCTGAGACTTTAAGAAGTTGTGGGTTGAGAATGGAAAGTGTTATAAGATGGTTTTTACTGTTTTATGCTCTGGCGTTTCTTCGTTAATGACTATATTGGTTCTCAATCCTGAAAATAAACTTGGGGGTATTCTTAGAAATCTTATTACATGTTATTCTATTGGTTAAGGCTGACAAAAGCTGACCCGACCTGCTAACCTAATTTGAAATCAATCCGAAATTAGTGGGTCTGGGTTTAGATTTTTTACCCAATTAATTAAATGGGTCAACCCGACCTGATCTGTTTATTAAATGGGTTAGGTTCAGGTTGAATATTTAAAACCGAAAAAAACCTGTTTAACCCGTTTATTAAATAGGTCAGTCAGGTCAGGTCGACCCATATTATCTGATATTAACACATTATACTAGATGACACATTGTTGGGCCACTTGGGAGTTGGGCCTGCGAAATGCGGACAACGGATGGATGACACATTATTAACCCATTATACTTAGCTTTATTAAAGATGAAGTGATACTGATAATCATAAACCCTAAAATAATCATAAACCCATTGAAAATTATCTCTGCGGCGCCTTCCTCAGTTGCTCTTCTCTGTGCGCCTTCTCCTTCCTCTTCTCTGCGACGCCTTCCTCTTCTCTGTGCGCCTTCTCCTTCCTCTTCATTGCGGCGCCTTCCTCCTCTCTGTGCCAAAAGCCAAGGTAAGATTTATTTCTTTATTGTCCGATTTTTCTGATTCTTTTTTTGTTCGATTTTTTCTGATTTTTTTGTGTTCGATTTTTTTGACTTTTTTGTGTTTGATTTTAATGTTCATTGTTGTAACTGCTATTTTCATTGTTCTTAATGCCATCTTTAATTCTTTATAATAATTTGGTTCGTGTTTGTGTTTTTTAGTGTTTGATTTTGTTTGTGTTCCATTTTCGCAATGATTTTGTTTGTGTTCTTACTATCAAGTATTAACTGATTTCATGATCCTAAATTGTGTTATTTATGTATACTTCCTTATGTTTCAATTACAAATGAGAAATGAGAATAATCACTGTAATGTATTTGTAATACTGAATGGAAAGCTATCGGCAATGATTTAACACGCTAACTTTATCGGTAATGATATACTGTAATTTAAGAAGATTTCGCAAAATTTCTAACACAGAGGGATAAACTATTTTTTATATTTCTTCTTAGGTAATGGATACCATTGAATCTGAACATGTTCAAGTTGACTCAGAAAAAGATCTGGTGGAGGATCTTAAAAACAAAGGTAACAAAACAATTCATATATCTGGCAAGAATTTTAAACGACAACGTAGACTTACATCTGGTGTTTGGGTGAACTTTGAATTTGTGGATGAAACTGATGAAGATGGAAATCTGTTATGTAAATGTAAAAAATGTGAAAAAAACATTTAGGGCAGATTGTAAAATGGGGAAGGAAATTTAATTCGTCATGTAAAAAATTGTAAAATGAGGACATTTCGTGATGTTGGTCAAATGCTATTGGAGAATTCCACTGTTGGTTTTGCAAATAAATAGCATGCATTTGATGTTGCTATTTTTCGTGAACTATTAGCTCTTACAATAATAAGAAATGATCTTCCACCAGATCTTCTTCTGAGTCAACTTGAACATGTTCAGATTCAATGGTATCCATTACCTAAGAAGAAATACAAAAAATAGTTTATACCTCTGTGTTAGAAATTTTGCGAAATCTTCTTAAATTACAGTATATCATTGCCGATAGCTTTCAATATAGTATTACAAATACAATACAGTGATTATTCTCATTTCTCATTTGTAATTGAAACATACGGAAGTATACATAAATAACACAATTTAGGATCATGAAATCAGTTGATACTTGATAGTATGAACACAAAAAAAATCATTGTGAAAATGGAACACAAACAAAATCGAACACTAAAAAACACAATCATGAACCAAATTATTATGAAGAATTAAAGATGGCATTAAGAACAATGAAAATAGCAGTAATAACAATGAACATGAAAATCAAACACAAAAAAATCAAAAAAAATCGAACACGAAAAATATCAGAAAAAATCAAACAAAAAAAGAATCAAAAAAATCCAAAAAACAAAGAAAAAAAGAAAAAAATCTTACCTTCGCTTTTGTCACAGAGTAGAGGAAGGCGCCGCAGAGAAGAGGAAGGAGAAGACGCACAAAGTAAAGGAAGGCGCAGCAAAGAAGAGGAAGGAGAAGGCGCTCAGAGAAGAAGAACTGAGGAAGGCGCCGCAGAGATAATTTTCAATGGCTTTATGATTATTTTAGGGTTTATGATTATCGGTATCACTTCATCTTTAATAAAGCTAAGTATAATGGGTTAATAATGTGTCATCCATCTGCTGTCTAATATTAACCCATTATACTAGATGACACATTATTGGGCCAATTGGGAGTCGGGCCTGCGAAGTCCCAACTCCCAAGTGGCCCAATAATGTGTCATCTAGTATAATGGGTTAATATTAGATAATATGGGTCGACCTGACCTAACTGACCCATTTAATAAATGGGTTAAATAGGTTTTTTTTGGGTTTAAATATTCAACCTGAACCTAACCCATTTAATATACAGATCAGGTCGGGTTGACCCATTTAATTAATTGGGTCAAAAATCTAAACCCAAACCCACTAATTTCGGGTCGGTTTCAGATCAGGTTAGCAGGTTGGGTTAGCTTTTGCCAGCCCTATTGATGATAGATTGATAGTTGAACTTTGAAGCATGTTTATTATGAAATGTGAATATAATATATGGGTCAAATGACCTGAAATATATGGGTTCAATGACCTGAAAAAAAAAAGCAGGTTAAATGGGTCATTAGCAGGTTGACCCGACCTGCTACAGATCAGGTCGGGGTTTTAATTTTTTACCCATTTAAATAAACAGGTCAGGTTTAGGTTAAGGGTCTATTGACCCATTTATATATAACCCGAACCTGAAATTGACCCAACCCGACCTGTTTGACACCCCTACTATTGCTCCTAGATGTATGTCAACTAATTATTTTGCCGTCAAATATGTCGATGTTATTTCGTGATTCGATAAATATGCCGTCAAATCTAGGTAGTAACTATTACTTGTAACTTCATAAATAAGAGATGTTCGTGATTCGATGAGTTAATTTATAAGTCTACCTAGATGGTAGAAACTTATTTCGTGGGATAAACACTTTTATCCAGTGTTATTTTTGGTATTTTATGAGTCTTAGGAAAATGAAATATAAGAATCTTCTCCTAGGAGGGTCGATTCTGAACTTTGACACTTGTTTGCAGGCGTTAAGCTCGGCGTTAAGCGCTGATTCAATCGACTGGCACCCGTATCATGGGTGGCAATATTTTGTAGGATTTAGTTTCAGGTTTTGATCCAGGCCACAACCATTGTTTATTTATGTATTGAGGATTTAGCTGCGTTTTTTTTATGCACTCTCTGTTTGATTATTTTGATGTATTTAATTTTAATTTTTATGTATTTTTGGAACTATTGATATGTATTTCATTTTTTTCAACTTTAATGTAATGTTTATTTTTTGTCATAAAGAGTTTTTAATTTTTTTAAATGTTTTAGTAGATTGGCATTTTGAGACTTTCGCATTATTATCGTAATCATTATCATAAATGTTAATTACGTTTCGAGACTGTTGCCCCTGCTAGCATGGAAAGACTGATGAGCGATACCCTAATTTTGCATGTAATCCTCGAAATGTTAGGTTGGGGCTTACAAGTGATAGATTTAATACTTTTTGTGCATGAGTGGTACATATAGTACTTGGCTTATGTTATTAATTCCCTAAACTTACCACCTTGTCTTTGCATGAGACAATCATCGATCAGAGTATCAATGATAATTCTTGGAGAAAAAGCTCCTGGTAATGATATTGATGTATACTTTCAACTACTTGTTAATGAATTGTTACAGTTGTGGGAATGAGTTGATGTGTTTGATGCATACAGTAAGACAACCTTTAAGTTAAGGGTAGCTCTTCATTCTACCATTGATTACTTTCTAGCATATGCAAAATTGTATGGTTGGAGTACAAAAGTTTGTTATGCATTTTCATCATGTGCAGACCAAATGCGTTCTATGTGGTTGAAAAATGGACATAAATTTTGCTTTATGGGGCACAGAATTGGTTGCCTTATGACCATCCATTTCATTATGATGATGTTGGATTTGATGATAATGTAGAGTTTAGGTGTACTCCATGGTTATTAAAATCACGATTCTGATCTACAATTCTACGATTTTACGATCCAAAAATAAGCAAGCGATTCGAATCGTAGGTAGAATCATAAGTTGGTAGAATCTTACGATTCTAGTTAATATAAAATTTGTAGAGGTAGAATCATAACATGATTTTACGATTCTACGATTTAACAATTCGATTTTATATATTTATTTTTAAATTTTTAAAATTTTTCTTAGGTACCAATTTTTCTTACAATTTAATGACCCATCATCATAATTTTAAAAAATAAATTTCTTCATTTAGGTATAAAGATTTAAACTAATTATTAAATATTTTTAGGTCATTCTTAAAAATAAAGTGAATGAAACTTTAATTAAACTTTTGAGGTGAATGATGTGCTCGTTTTAGAGCACGTTATCTACCCCATTTTTGTGTCAAGTCTTGTTGTTTTGTATAGGTTTTATATACTCTACCCATGATTTCTCCTTGATCTTGTCTTCTAGTGTTTTGAGATTGTTTTAGGTGATTTATGGAGATTCCAAGGTTGATCGACGTAAGATCGAGGCTTAGACACCTATCTCGGAGCTTTAACATGACAAATCAAGGATATCTCGCTGTCCCGGCAAAGTTCGTAAGCTTGTAGAAGCTGCAGCAGCTAGGGCTGAACAAAGTTTGGTCTAAACCGTAAACAAAATCGGACCAAATCGAAATTTTAGTATTTGGTCTGGTCTGGTTTTATTACAAATTAAATTATGGTTTACGGTCTGGTCTCGATTTTTTTATTTTTCAGACCAGACGGGACCGCAAACCGTACTATGGTCAAAATTCATAATTTTGTATTTAAAAAATTAAGTTGCTACCTAGATATTTTAAGATGTAGTTATTTTTATATAGCAATATATATTTGAATGATGTTTATGTTATCAACTAATTACAAATTATTTTATTTATTAAAGGTAGGTGTCAAATATTTGAATAAATATATTTATTAATTTGGATGAAAATATAAAAATAAAAAACCGTAGACCAGACCAGACCGGACCGTTGTAAAACGGTTTGGTTCGGTCCGGTCTGTTGATTTAAACGGTCCGGTCAGGTCCGAAAAATTTTCAGGCCAAAATTTCTGGTTTGGCTTGATTTTAATGTCAGACCAGACCAAATCGGACTGTGTTCACCTTTAGCAGCAACCCACAAAGAAGCCAATTGAAGGTCATTCGACCGAATGCCACTACCATTCAGGCGAATGGTAGTTGAGCACACAACATTGAGTTTAGCCAAAGTTCTTGGAAATAGCGAATGAAGAAGATTCGGGCGAATATGCTGCATTCGAGCGAATGGCACCCAGAACATCAATTACTCAAAATCTTCTGTTTATGCCGAATGGAGAAACCTTTGGGTGAAGAGTATCCATTCAGGCGAATGGACTCTAACATTCGGGTGAATGGGTCGATTTCTGCATGTGCAGTTTTCTTTTCGATCAAGTATTGAAGGCCAATTTCAGGATTTCGAAGCACTTTAGTTTTAGAGGGTATATATGCCCGATTTCTGTAGAAATTCCTGGACACTATTCCATTAACCTAAAACACTTTCTAGAGTAGATTTACTCTAGTCTTAAAGCTTTATTTGTTCATCAAACCCTAGCTTAGTTTAACTTGCTTTTACATAATCTCTTCAATCAAGTGTGCAACTTTTTGGCGTATCTTTCTAGCACTACTATAGATTTTACTTTCTTCATCTATTGAGATATCACTTTATGTTTGTGAGTATTTATTTCTCCACTACTCCTTATGTTCATTTGATGCTTGTTGGTTGCTTCAATATTTATTGCTTTTTATGATTCTCTGATTCTAGTAGTATTTGTTATTGAGATTCTCTTAAACATCTAGTATATGTTTATTTTTGTTCCTTAGTTACTTTCATAGCTTTCATTAGTTGTTACTCCTTTCTCTAATCATTATTCACATTCAAGTTCAACATGTTTGGATGCTTGCTTTCGTCATTATTTCTAGTTCTTTATCCACAATGTGTGAGTAGTTCTCTTTAGGGTTTGATTGCTGAAACCTTAGAGTTGGAACCTAAGTTTATGAGTTAGGGTTGAGTCTAAATCTCTTTGATCAACTTAGTGATTCAACTTGAATCTCGTCCTGTGATAAGTATGATTATTTGCATTTATTCATGTCATTTTTATGCTCCTTATGTGATGTTTTAGTGGATTTTAGGTAGTGTTGCTATTATTATTTGATATTTTTGTCTCACATGTTTAATATTTTATTTTATGTAATTATGAGATAAAAATCAGAATTTTATTAGGTTCTGGGGGTGATAAGAGGGTGATGGCTTGGAGAAATGGCCTAGAGATCGAGCCAAACAAGCCCAAAGGGAAACAAACGAGTCGTAGCTAAGTCGTGTCGAAAAGCCTCGACTCGTCGCAGAGCAATTGGAGTCCAGAAGCAAAGCGACGAGTCGTCCCTAGGATGCCATGACTCGTCGCATATCTACTGATCTAAGCATATTAGTCTAGAGACAAAGCAACGAGTCATCCCCATTTTGCCACGACTCGTCGCATATTCACTAATCTGTGCATATCAATCCAGAGGCAAAGCCACGAGTCGTCTTTAATTTGGCACGACTTGTCGCCAATTCACTGAAGTCCGAGTGCCCAAGCAGAGACAAAGCAACGACTCGTCGCTTTTGATGTCACGAGTCGTCGCCAGCACGTCAGGTGTATGTCTTTCACGTGCGTTTTCGGTTATTTTAGAAACCACTATAAATAGTGGCAGTTATTTTTTTTATTAGATTCAGTTTTTCTTAGTTTAGTTCCAGTTTTCTCTCTTTTCGTTATTCTTCTGAGAGCTTTCATTGATAAAGAACTCCATTGTTAATTTATTTTTATTGCAATTTATATTTATGTTCTTCTCAATTAGTAAGTGTTCTTGCTTTATTACTTTATTAACTGTCTTTTTGCATTAAAGTATTCATCATTTTCATATGTAGTATTTCAATTATGGTTTCATTCATCATTAATTGCATATTCATCATCAGGTCTAGTTTGTAGATTTTCCTTCTAGGATTAAGAGATTGACTCTAATTTGAAGAATGGAATGATTTTTAATTGATTAATTGTGTGAAATTTGGGTCTATGATTAAACCTATGCTTAATGAACCTTAGTTTAAATATCTTTATTAACCTTTGCAATAAAACGGAAGTTTGCGATTTAGTTTAGGATTGAGATATATTTAAGTTAAATTCCTATTAGTTTGGCCAATAAAACGGAAGTTTGAAGATTAATACTAGTAAGGAGTTAAAATGATATTGATCAATAGAGCAGAAGCTTGAGATTAATTAGAGCACGTTTAATTATGCCAAAGACTCAAATTCATACAATTATGTGCGTAATTGACTCCCATGTTAGAATTAGGTGATTCCGGACACCCTAGTTTTGCTTTATTATTATCATCTTCATATTAATTATTGTTTTAGCTTTATTCATTAGTTTTGTTTAAATTATTTTAGTTATCGCTTGTAGTAGTGTTAGATTCCTTCACTTACTATATTTTTTTCCATATCTCGTTGTCATAAACCGAAAAAATTTGTTAACTCGCTTCCCTGAGTTCGACCCGTATTGCTACACGTACACCATGCGCTTGCGGTTAATCAAAATTTGCACATCATCCTGCAACTCCTAGAGAGACATAGGGCGATTATAGGTCATTCGAGTGGTCTTAAAGCCACCAACTTCCTCTCATTGTTTGAATCCTTTGGTGATTAATGTTTCATGACTCCAAGCCCTAAAACATGAACATTAGTGTCACTTCTCTAGGGTAGAACCAATCACTCCCTTCCCCTCTCCTTTGATTTACATCTATTCTAATCTTTATTGACCACTTAAGTCTTAGTTTAGTCCTGTTTACTAAACCCTTGAAAACCCCTATGTTAAGACCTAGAGTTTAGCTTTACCTTGTCCTTATGGTTCGACCCCTTAATTCCACTATACTTGTGTAGTATCTAGGGTGTTACAAATCTTGTTTGCATAACCGGACTTTTAGCATACGACACTAAAAAGCAGTTATCAAAATGGCATCGTTGCCGTGGTTAAGGCATTATAGTTAGACTCGTGTTGATCTTAATATAGTTTCTTTTATTTTTGTTGTTTACTCTTTGCTTGTAAGTACTCACGTTTGGTTTGCAGTGTTGTTTGCATGCAATATAGCACGCGCAGGTCAAATCAACCATTAGTACCATTTAATCCTGAGGTCCAGTGCATAGGAAGTCCAACTTCGCAACTCCTTCCTAACCTTCCCTCCGTTGAGTTGGCCGACGAACATCAATTGTTTGGCCAATTTGGGACACCTAGATCCCAAGAGTTCCAAGGAGGCATGGTGCTTTCTGTAGCGGCAACTCCATACCAAATCCACCTTCAGTTCACAAGGATGGTGAAGGAGAGTTCGTTCAGTGGGTTAAAGAATGAATGCCTACTCCAACATCTTGAGACATTCTCAAACATTTGTGGACTCATCCCATCATACCCTAACAGTCCCGATTACGTCAGATTGCATCTGTTTCATTTGAGTTTGGCTGGTGATGCTAAAGATTGGTACAAGTGCATAGTGCCAAATTCCATTACTTCTAGGGCCCAGTTGAAAACCGCCTTCTTGGAGACATTCTACCCGACTGTGAGAACCCAAGATTGGCGTAAGAAAATAGCCTCCTTCACACAAGCTGATGAAGAGAACCTAAAGGTGGCCTGGAGTAGGTTCAAAAGGATGATAAGGGCTTGCCCCCACCATGAATATGGAGAGAACCATCTCAACACATTCTTTTATGATGGCCTAAATGACTCCACCAAGGCAGTTCTAGACTCGGCAATGGGCGGTCAACTTTCTGAAATTCCTTGCAATCAGGTGAAGGCCAAGATCGAGGAAGTTGCTAAGAACTATTCTTGGGGAGGAGCAAGAAGCAAGGGGCTACCTAGAGGGATTATTGATACAAGCAATTTGGACACCATCAGTGCCAAGATTGAGGTGGTCATAGACAAAAAGCTATCTAAGTCAAACCTCGCCACCAGTAACTCAAATTCTCATCTACCTGGGAAAAACACTTTGCATGTGCAATTTGTGGAGGAACCAACCATGATACTTCATATTGCGGGGGTACGCATTCCGAACATGTAGCGGTAGTGGGATATGGGGCCTACAACCAAGAGGCTCTGGTGATGAACGACGATGGATATGGGTACAACCCAGAGCATGTTGCGGCAGCTAACTATAGTGGGCAAGGACAAGGGGCAGGATATATGCAACTATCATTCAATAAGCAATCTTATAGATCTCCCTTCAATTCAAACCCAAACCAAGCAAACTTCAATCTGGGGTACAACAGAAATAGCCAAGGTGGGTTCAACACCCGAAGCTTCTATGGGAACCAACCAAGCTCAATTAGACCCCCAGGATTTCATTAAAGGCTTAGAGGCAATGCAAATCTTCCTTTTCCATCTACACAACCTCCATCCGGGAACCCTCAATCACATCAAGGTCAAGCGGCAAGCAATGATTACTTAGCAACTCAAGTGACCTCTCTTGTTTAACAAATTCAGAATCTTGCTCAGATCAGCCAAACATTCATTCAACAGATGCAACAACTCCAGGCAAAACAAAAGTTGCTTGGGTCTCAACTTGCTCAAATGGAAATACCTTCTCCACCATTGCTATTTCCGCCTCACCCTCAACATAATCCATCCACCTAACCTTAACCTCCACCTCAAAACCCCAATCCAAATCAACACACCACCAAGGCCATCCATCTAAGGTCGGGAACTCAGTACGAAGTGCCATCGGTAATGGTAGAAGAAAGTGGGAGAGTAATTGGAGATGAGAGGGAACAACAAGAAGAGTTGAATGAAGATGACCTGAGAGAAGAGTTTGAAGAAAGCATCGTTGAGAAAGAGAAGGATAAAAGTGAGAGATCAAGGGAACTTGGAAAAAAAAGAAAAAAAAGGATCGAAGAAAAAGAAAAAGGCTTGAACATTTGTACGCTTTTCCATTCTGTTTCCCTTATAGGAGGGTGGAGAAGCGACTAGATGAGAAATTCAAGAAGTTCATAGAGCACTTGCCTAAGATGGAGATAAAGATCCCATTTTTGGATGCAATGGAACAAATGCCCAAATCGCCAAATTCTTGAAGGATTTTCTTTCCAATGAGAAGAAGCTTGAAGAAGAGGTGATAAACCTTCCCCATTAAGTTAGCTCTATTATATAAGGGAATTTACCAACAAAAGAGAGAGATCGTAATCCTTACAACCTACTGCTGAAATTGGGAAGCTTGGAGCCCAAAGGAGCACTTGCCGATCTAGGAGCCTCCATTAGCTTGATGCCATTATCCATCGCCAAGAGGCTTCCCTTTAACATAAGACCCTCAAGGAAGACGATCCAATTGGCGGATAGAAGCATAAAGGTGGAGAACTTGATGATGTGCCCATGCAAGTGGGAGATCTTGTGGTTCCTTGCGATTTTATGGTCATGGATATGGAAGAAGACCCCTACACTCCACTCATTCTAGGGAGGGCTGTTCTGAAAACCCTTCAAGCTGTGATAAATTGTCATAATGATACCATAACAGTGGAGGTTGCTCAAAGGAAGGTAGTTTTCAAAATCTCCCAAATCATGAGGAAACCCATGGTGGAACAAGTGAACCAGATTAATAGCATTGATAGGGACTTTGAAGAGTTTCAAAGGGAAGTTGGTATTGGCTACTCAAGAGGGGAAGAATTTTCACTTTTTGAAGAAGGAATTTGTGAGGAGTATGTGGGAGAGGAGGATCATGAGAGTGAGACCGAAGGGTACACAAGCGAAGAGACTGAGCTCAAGTAAATTTGTATGGCTACGGAGGGTAATAAAGATCATGATTATGCTACTTTTTGCAATATTTTTGGCTTTTATCATGAACCTATTCTGGAAAGGCAACCGGACAACATGCGTGTTTTGGAGTTATGGCCCAAGATTGCTGGCCAACTTGTGTTTCCGAATAGGAACATATATGCTTTTGATGTGCAACACCCTGTCTTGCGTATGTTTTTAAAGTTTTCTCGAGAGACGTTGTTCCCTTCCCCTAACCCTCATTTAGACAGAAACCAATAGGTACAGATCTTACACCGAGTCCTAGCACCGCACGCCAACTCGGTGACTAGTATTCCCATGACCCTATGGAAGTTCCTTAACCATACAGTCACCCTCGATGTAAAGACTGAACTATGTGTAGGAGGGCACGTGTACCGCATCGCGGAGTACCTTGAAGCGGCAAAAACCCTCCACGAGCAATGGCTTGTGCGAGCAGGGTTCATTTACATTAACCTCTGCGATGGCGGTTCCTCAAAGACCGCACCATTCCCATCCCCTCTAACCAGTTGCCTCCCCTCCTTCAATATATTGATTCATATCTTATTAACAGCGATGTGCCGCAATACGCTACTAACCCTCCCCTACGACCCCCTCCACGTCCTCACACACTATCCATGTGCAATCGTCCTCGCACAACTGTTGGGGGTGATTATAGAATGGATGTCAAGAAGGAGGAAGAGGAGGATGCCAAGCATGTAGACCATGAGGATGGGGATTTCATCAGCGATGAGTAGTGTTCTTATTTTAGGTGTCTCCTAGCATCGAGGATGTTTTGAAGGCTAGCTTGGTCTCTTAGCATGGCTGTGGTTATATTGCGGTGTTAGTGTTGTGTTCCTTTGTTGGTTGTTTGGTTTGTTCTTGTTGTTGGCATGTTTTTTTTACTCTCATTCTCATGATGAGTTTCAATATGATAATTCCGAGCTCTTTCCATTCTCATCTTGGTAATGAGTCTCATGTGATATGATTCGTTGTACAAACATTTTGGTGAGTGCCTGTTTCACTCACCCATGGTATGATTTTCTTATTTTTTCGTTTATTCTGTACATTATCGTGGTCTTATGCAATCTCATGCTTCCCTTAGCCCTGTGCCTGTTTTGGGATTGGGGTGACTGATTATTTTCCATTTAGCTTAGGGGATCTGTGCCTGTTTGGTTTGTGGGTTGGATGACTAGCTATTGAGGCACATTTCGACTAGCCGGTCAGGATTGAACCTTCTTGGACTCCATCGTGAGTCCCACACATTTTGAGTGCTAGTTAGGGGGTCTAAGTATGGTGTATGTTCTCCTCCAACATAGTCCGCTTTTCTAAGGGCCCGGGATGATAACACGCTTGATAGATTCAAGCTACATAGCCAAATTGCCTACCATGGGCATTTAATTGACTTTAGGATAAGCCAAATTTTTTCCTTTTCCTTTTCTTTTGTAGCCACACTATTTAGCTCCACATTAGCCAAATGTTCCTTCTCTTGACCTACAAGATAGCTAAGTGATGGAGGTGTTGGTGTGTGTTGCATTGTATTGTGGGCTTTTTTGTTATTATAGTATGTGTTGGTTGTCATGAGTCTATTCATTCTCATATTGCTCGTCTCATATTGCTCGTTTGGTCTCTCCCTTTTCCTTCTATGCTTTACATTGTGATTATCATATACATATGTATCATTCATTGAGTCATAAAATCCTCCTTTTGTTCCAATAAAGATACTTACATTATGCATATCCACTTGGGTGAAAAAATCGATCAAAGAAAGAGAGATGAGCTTGAAAAAAACACAAAGTAGAGAAATTGTGTTGAGTGGTTTGTCATGAGATGTTGGTGGATTCTATTGTCGTGGGTCACTTGCTATCCTCTACTTTAGTGCAACATTCCCAAATATATCCCACCTTAACCCAAGCCTACGTTACAACCCTTTAAAAGCCTGTTCGACTTGGTCCGATTAGTGTATTCTATGCTGGAGAGTAGAATTGATACAATCCCCAAGATCATCCCCTATTAGGTGTTTGATTCCCGACTCATCTTTAGTCAGATGATTATGAGCGAAACACGAACCATAATCAAACACATGAGCGTCATTAGATATTTCTCACATCTATTGAGAAATAACCCAGCGAGCATAGATCTGTGACCTCCTTAGGTAGTGGGTGGCATGGCCTATGATGGAACTTTCTTATCAATCTCGAGTTTATGGAAGATTTCATTCTTCATGGTATTATGCTCTTCGAGCCCATTGCACTTGTACACCCATGGCTAGGAAAGAGTTTCTGCGTACACAGCTTACATTGTTTAGTTTTCGCTCACCTCTTAGCTTTTGTTTTGGGTTTGTTTTGTCCTGAATTTCAAGTTGCTGTGGAATCTGGTTTGGTATGGACTAGCAAAGGTCTAGCTTGGGGGAAGTTGATGTGCTTGTTTTAGACCACGTTTACGACCCCATTTTTGTGTAAAGTCTGGTTGTTTTGTATCGGTTTTATATACTCTACGCATGACTTCTTCTTGATCTTGTCTTCTAGTGTTATGAGATTATTTTAGGTGATTTTTGGAGATTCTAAGGTTGATCGACTTAAGTTGGAGATTTAGACACCTATCTCGGAGCTTTAACATGACAAATAAGGGCTATCCCGCAGTCCTGACAAAGTTCGTAAGCTTGTAGAAGCTGTAGTAGCCCACAAAGAAGACAATTGAAGGTCATTCGTCCAA
>NC_080051.1:8992565-9025065 GCF_026212465.1 Amaranthus tricolor
CTTTCAGGCGTTGACTTTTGAGCTCAAATGGTATAGTCAACGCTTGAAAGTTGACAAAAGTCACTGGAAACTGATTTAAGGTGTTTTTTTAATAAAAAGTCTCTTAAAAGGTGTTTTTTTTACAAAAAAAATTTTAAAAGGTGTTTTTTTTTACAAAAAACTGGTTTTATAAGGTGTTTATTTGCAAATTTTCCTACTTTTTATATTATACTTGACGTCTCAAAAATATTTTGGCAAAGTTTATATTGATATCTTCTGAAAATATTGATGAAAAAGTTGTAAGCTCTGTTAGAGAAAGGTTAAGACGGTATAAACGATGTCTGAGGATAAAATATATCAATGAACAACACATGAAGATTTATATAACTTACCATCGGCATATGAAGGACAAGCAAACAAGCTTACTCGTCTGAAAGCAGTAGGTGATGCAATGTTGCATCAATTTGCAGACTGGTGTTTTTCTGAAAATTTAATACTCCATTTTTATTTACTTTTGTTAATGAATTTTACCCATTTGTTTGTTGAATAATTAACGTAATTCTATACATTTTTTGATAGAAATACTCTAAAGTTCGAAAGAACGCGAGATGATTGGTCTTGCATACCTATACTTGTGGCATTGCAACTTATGCAGTACACGTGAAAAATTTGTGAGTTGCTATAAACTGATTGAATGGCTATAAACTGATAATCCAATAACAATATACTGATCAATACAATTTTGGTTTCACTTCTAAAATGTTTATTTCAAGTTAAGGAGCATAATCGTGAGCCAGAGGATATTGAATGGTTTATAAATACCCATAAGAAAAAAGACAACACGTTCCAAGAACCAATTACCAACAATTTGTGGTATTTGAAATATTTTGAAATAAATAATAATGAGTGGATAACTAGTAAAAGAATATATGATAAGTATATTGTATGTTTTCTTATGAAATTAGGACTCGATGTTGCTTATTATAAAACAGAAGGCAGGCCAATTAAAAGTTATTTTTTAAGAAACAACTACAAATGTTGAGAATCTCACTTATAAGAAGGATATGTGAGAAGTGACAAAGGGAAGGGTTATGGGATATGGTCCTGGAGTGACTTCTAAAGACCTACATAATATGCATTATAATTATGAATCTCAATTCATGATAGATCTTAAAAATGATGCATACCATAAAGAATGAGATTATTGAACTAAAGGCAAATCTTGCCAAACAAGCTTCTCAACATGGATGAAACAACCCAAATCAGCATAAACCTTATAATATCAGAAGATTTATAGAAGTATAGGCTGAATCCGACATCTGGCTCGATACCCACATCAAACGAATATCAGAGTTTTTGTGAAAAAATACTTTACATAACTTTAATATAATTAATTACAAAGCATTTAATAGCTAAGTTTACACATTACAAAATATCTAAATCCTCTAATTTTACAACACATGATTCATCAAAATATAATTACTAGTTAACTTTACAAAATGAAGTCCTTGCTATCGCAGCACATAACATATAAGAGGAGCAACACATTCATCCGCACTAAAGTAACCTAAAAGTGGATCTATCCCCCGTAAGGGATAAACCCCATCAAAGATTGTTAATAATTGAATTGTTGAGTAATTCCAACAAATTATTACGCTTATATTAAGGTCATTAACAAACATTTCCAATTTAATCTTTTGCTCATTTGGTAACTCTTTATAAAACATTAATTTATCAAAACTCAAACTCTTTAAAAATATCGTTTAGTTTCATCATAAATACGACTTACAATATTTAGTTCATAGTGAACCAAGACCCAACTATAACTTTATAAGTCAATAGAAAACCATACGGCAAAATGGAACATGCAATTTCATTACGAAACAAACAAAACTTTATATACCAAAAATATTTATTCAAATCTTAAGAACACGGGTGATTGTCATCACCATAAATACGATCTTACAATAACGAAAGTGATCGGGCACCTGAGACCCATACGAATAACCATTACATATTATCAAGCTATAGGATTCCAAAATAATGCAGATACAAATATATGTTGCCAATTCCCAAAACACGAATATTTTTCAATGTTGAATATTATATACAAAACTTTTAGTAAAACATGCTTTTTAATCAAATATAATTTTCACTACATGATTAATTTTTAGGAAAAATTGTTGTTAATCTCCCAACTTATTTTCCGTTACCTGTTGATAATCCTAGCTTTTGAAAATTCTATAATAATCCAACCTTTGCTTTAAGTTTGTTGCCAATGGATCCTTCAAAAAATGACTTGCTATATCGGGTTACCTCTCATCTTCGTCAATCTTTATAATAATCCAATCTATTTCCCATTAATTTCCAATAATCCCACCTTTTGAATTTATTTAATAATCCAACTTTTGCTTTCAGTTTATGGCCAATAGACCCTTAAAAAAGCTAAATGAAATCATACAATTTAATAAAGATGATGTAAAATTACACATGTCAATCTCACAACAATTTTAGTTATGCTAATTAAATCATACAATTTAATAAAGATGATATAAAATTACAAATGTCAAACTCACAACAATTTTAATTAAGGAAATTAAATTAAAAATATATACTTGTAATCAATTAAAAATATGAAAAAGATATATGTTGATTTAAATTAGTAAAACATTAGAAAATTTGATCATAATTAAGGAAATTAAATTGAACAAAAATATATTGTTAATTTTTTTTAGTCAGATTCACTAAAAAACGATTAAATACCAACTACCTAAAAATAGTCGAAAACATATTGCTAATTTTGTGGCCCATGACCCCACTCGGTTAAGGCGGGTCGGGTAGTCGACCTGGATTACAATATTTTTATTAAAAAATTACCCCGCCATTTAGGATGTGGGTCAGTGGGTCGGATCAAGCAGTTTGGGTATTTTTTAACAACTCTAGTTGATGAGATATGTATATAAAGACAATTACTATTTATGCAATTGTCAAGTTCATAAGCTTGGGAAATAATAACAATTTCATTTAGCTTTTTGAAAGGTCCATTGGCAACAAACTGAAATCAAAGATTAGATTATTAAAAAAATTCAAATGGTGGGATTATTGGCAGTTAAGGGGAAATAGATTGGATTATTATAAAGAATAAAGAAGATGAGAGGTAACCTGATATAGCAGGTCATTTTCTGAAGGGTCGATTGGCAACAAACTAAAAGTAAAGGTTGAATTATTTTATAATTTTCTAAAGGTGGGTTATTGACTGGTAATGGAAAATAACTTTGATTATTGATAACAATTTTTCCGAATTTTTATTAGAATCATTTTACAATACTAATAGTAATATTACATAAAGAAAGCAATCAATAATTAATTCGAATACTAATCGGCTCATTATCGACAACACATGTAAGAGCTTGAGTTTCCATCAATGGGGTTTAACCAATTTTTACACCAACCTTCAATCTCAAATACCCAACTTGAATCAAACCCAAATATATCAACTAATCAAATAAGAACCAGTAACTCAACAATATCAATCAATAAAACCCAATTGAAGAATTAATAATAATCCTAAACACTTGATAAAAGGAGTACTCAATTTCAACCCCAACTTTAATTATTAACAAGTAAATTTTAAATGCTATTCTTGATTTTAAGGACACCCTGTTAGTATTTTGGGCATAACTTCCTCATACGAACTTGTATAAAGCTGATTTAAGAGGCTATACGACCGCGACTCGAAGCTCTACAAATTTTATGCAGAAACAAGAACCCAGAAATGACTGTAGCTTTCTCCAAACCAGCCAAGAACAAACGGGCAGAAACTTATTCAAATGAAATGTCAACTTTGAACAAGAATCAAAATCCCAAATTGAAACCATAAATACTAAACTACTTAAATTTACCCAAAATTCTATAATCATTGTTTATAATTAAGAATTTAAAACTACTATAAAACATTCATCTTTTACTTAAATATAATAGTTTGTGGATTACCTTTAAATAAGTTCAATTTCCACACAATCACACACAAAACTTTGAGAAATCAAAACCAAGATCCACTTTAGCTAGTTCTTCAATGACTATTTTAATGAATTTCAAAATGACTCCTTCTTGATGCTACTTCAATTACGCTTAGGGGTGAAGTTGGTTTTGGTGAGTTATAAAGTTGAGTTGAGTCATAGGTTTTAGGTGTCAATTAGAAAGGATTTAGCTTCTTACTTAAGTTTATCAAATATGAGGTGTATTATATACCCATATTTTTCGTCATATAATTTATTATGTCCCAAAAAATAAATAACAAAACTAATATCCAAAACTCGTAGTAAAATTTTACTTTTAAAATTACAAACTCATTTTACTTATTAAAATAATAATTTTAACAAAGAGGTTTTAAAAACTGTTTCAATAGATTAGTAAGAATATATTTAATTGTCTTAATAATTTATCATGTGTCAAAATGATAGTTATAACTCTACATTTTTTTATGTACAAAATTGTTCGTTGAAGGCGCAAGGCAAAACGACGTGTCACCAGCATTTAGGGATGCTAACTCAGTTAACAATTCCGGTAGTGTTAAGTTCATTTCAAGGTAGTTCAACTATGCTTATCAATACCTTTAATATTATAATTCTGTAGGGATTCCAATTGATTATAGTTCTACAATTCTTGATGGTGCTCTGATAACCGGCTTCGAGCACGTCGTTAATACTAAGAAACAAGTTATACAAACAATATTTATAATCGCCTTAATACTACTACTACGAGTGTAATGGTAAGTCGGGGGTCGATCCAATAGGATAAGGGATTCTAGACTAAAGACTTGGTGTGGGAAGGTTATTTAGAAGGTTGGTTGGTGGGTGCACTAAACTAATGACTAGAATAAAGAGCTAAACTAAACAATGAATGAAAAGCGGGGACTAGGATAGGTCCACCCTAAGACGGTCTATTGGAAAGAAAGATAAGCTAGGTCAAGGGAGTTCGAACGATAATCAATCAAGACACTCTAGATATCGAGAGGAAGTTGGTAACCCTAGAAGCCACGCGAACGACCTATATTCGACTTATGTCTCTCTAGGAGTGGCAAGACAAGATTGGAATTGAATATCTATCAACAACCATCATCAACCTCAACCCTAATCCTAAACATTAAAGACAAGACCAAACCTAAGTTTTCTCTAACCTAAAACCCATAAAGAAACTACTCTAACATACTAGAGGTAAAAGCAATAAACAAGGAAAGCATTAAAGGAATTGAAGAACATGAAAGCATTAAATCTAAACTAAGAAAGCATTAAAGGAAAGCAATAGAGGAAAGCAATAAAGACATCAAAGCATTAAAGAAATAAACTTACATAAATGAAGTGACATGAAAGTAGATGAAAACATAAATGAAGAACAATAAATCTAAACTAGGGCAAAAAGTAAAGAAAACGAATAAAAGAATGATGTTCTAGAATGAGGCACAAAGGCACCCACACTAAGCATCCCTCTTTTACAGAAATGAGGGGTATTTATAAGCTAAGAAACAAAATGGGTAAAATGCCTCGGAGTTTGGTTTGCGAAGAAAAGAAGTCGCGCAGTCTGGGCATTCCATTCGACCAAATTGATGGTCTATTCGCCAGAATGGGCACCCATTCGACCGAATGGGGCTTTGTTCGGGGTTTCCAGCAAGTCCGAGCACGTTTCATTGAAGTTTTAGGTCCATTCGCCCGAAGCTATAAGCCATTCGCCCGAATCCAACAACATTCGACTGAAGCAATCAGCCATTCGCCTGAATCAGTGTCCATTCGCTTGAATGCTTTCCTACTTGGCCTATTTTCGTCTTTTGAAGCTTAGAATGTCTTTCGGACTTTGCAGGGACCTTGAGGAAGACTTCGAATGCCTGAGAAAGCTTTGGTACGCGTTTATAATCTTTGATCAAAGCATCTAAGTTGCGTACGCAACGTAAAATACCTTGAAATCTCCGAAAATACCTAAAATTACCTCAAAACATCATGGAGACAAGAACAAGGTAAAATCATGCGTAAAGTGTGTAAAAAGAATTCTAAAACGCGAGACTCGACACTACAACGAAGAGATAAATGTGCTCTAAAAACGAGCACATCAACTCCCCCAAGCCAAACCTTTACTAGTCCCTAGCAAATGAACTAGCAGGACAACATTAAAGCGTGGGGCAAAAACAAATCTAAACTATTAAAAACAACAAAGCCTAAGACTCACTTTCGTAGGAATCACGGTCGCACTTATCATGTGCGACAAGCCCTTTAAACCCCTAGGTTTCCCGTAGAGGACAAGTAAGGTCTCGTGAGGGTTTTCAGAAGGAAGCCCACAAATCGAATGCCATGCTATGCAAGGAGAGCAGAAGACAGAACAATGCAAGCTGTGTACGCGCAATAGTCTTCCTTAGCCATGGATGTGCATGTACAATGGGCTCATGAGAGCGCAATACCAAGAAGGATGACCAGTTCCACGGACTCGGGATCATTAGGTGAGCTACAACGCAGGCTATGCCACCCACTACCTAGAGAGGTCACAAGTCTACGCTCCCCGGGTTATTTCTCAAAAGATGTGAGAAATATGCAATAACGCTCATGTGTTTGATTATGGTTCATGTTTCGCTCATAATCTTCCGACTAAAAATGAGTCGGAAATCAAACACCTAATAGGAAAAAAATCATGTGGATTATGTCATATCTAACTCCAACACTGAACAAACTAATCAGACCAAGTCGAACAGGTTAGCGAAGGGTTGTAACGTTGGCTTAGGGTTAAGGTGGGATATATTTGGGAATTTGGCGCTAAGTAGAGAATACCAAGTGACCTTAAACACAACAGCCATAAACATCTCATGACAAACCAATAAACACTATATCCAACAACTATATTTACCCAAAAACCTCATGTAAGCACAATGATCTCCATCATCAAACACCTTAAAAAAAAAATTTTTATTTCATCACAACATGTGTTTCCAAGCTCATCTCCCAAATGAAATAATAACCTCGTCACTCAAATGAATACATATGTGTAAATCTCGATGAAGAACAAGAGGAAGGTCTCCTCACTCATAGAACATGTATGAATAATCTTTATAATAAGCACGAGAGGATGAAGGGAGAAACAACATGAGCTGGATAAAAATGAATAGAGTCATACAAAACCAACAACCAATATCATAACTAAAAGCCCACAAATCATTGTAACACACAACAATCCCACCATAACTAAGCTATCCTCTGGGTAAAAAGAGGGAATATTTGGCGCATGTGGAGGTTAAATAATGTGGCTACAAAAGAGAGAACATTTGTTTTCAACTTTATAGTGTGTTATCGTGAACTATTGTTGCAGCTGTGATACTGTTACTGTTATACTAGTTGGCTATGTTTTGCATTTGTGTCATTAACTGTATATGCTACATAACAATGATTTGTGTTGTTTTTTGAGTTAAATAGTTTCCTTGGCCTCAGCCAAAGTGTTCAATACAATGATTTATTTTGTTGTAATTTTCATTTTTAATCTCTTATTATTATTATTATTATTATTATTATTATTATTATTATTATTATTGTTATTATTATATTTCAATGTTGCAAGCTGCTGGCTGATGCTTACATTTCGAGTGAGTGAGGTTATGTTGTATATGCTTGCTGCTATTGGTTCCCCCTTCCAATATCAATGGTGAACTACTAATGAGAAGCTGGTGGCCTTGGGCTTTCAATAGAAATGGTTGTTGGTTGCGTTTGTGAAGTTGATTTCGCTGTTGTTTTTGGTTCCTTTCAATTGTAAAATTAGTGTTGAAACCCCTACACAACTGTTGTGATGAGGTGCAGATGTCAAGATTGATGCAGATGGCTAGCGCTAATGCTGTTGTATTAGTTTGATGCTCGTTTGATTCTTTACTAGCTTACAACGGCTACAGCGGGCTGTTTCCTAGTGTCTGCTGCAGCGTGTAAATAGTTGGTTGCGGGTTGCGGGTTGCTCCTAGTGTTGCTATTCTGATGTAGATAGGTGGTCGCTGTTGTCCTGGCTCCCCATGCTGATGTTGTTGGGTACTCTGTGATGCATCCAGTCTTGCGTTGCAGGTGCTGGAGTGTGTTGAACTCTTTAGGTTTTGGTGTGCCACTGGTCTGGTATGCTGGACGCTCACATCTGCACGCAATTGGTCTGGTATAGTGCAGTTGTATGCTATCGCCAGCTGCTGTCGGGTTTAGCAGCTGCAGCCACCGACACAGCCTCTTGTTGGCTCCTAGGGTGGTATTGATCTGGTCGTGCTGCTTCTATTCTCTGCTGGTTGGTTGTTAGCATGCTGGCAAGATAAATTACTGCTGGCTTATGTTGTTCAAATCATAGAACAAAGCTGCTACCGCTGTTGTTGAGGCTCATGCTATTGCAGCAACTGTGCGTTAATTCTGCTGTAATTTTGAATATGATAAGAGTATTTATTTTTTGATTGGTCTTAGATATTTGTATAGCCTCACTCTAGCGTGTGTAAGGTATTGCTTTGCCAACATAATGGCCCTTTTGAGGCTCCGCCTCCATCTCTCGCGCATGATGAGGGGTTTCTTTCTTCTCAATAATAATAATAATAATAATAATAATAATAATAATAATAAGGGGGATGTAGCTGGTATTTCTACGCTTTTGGTGGATTTCAAAAATGCTTTAATCTTGTTGATAGGAGTGCTATGTTGTGTGGAACCAGGGTTCAGTGCCCTCTCTTGCTCCTTGGCTTGAATTCTGCTGCCGCTAACCTGCGAGGCTATATTATGGTGAATCTATTCTCTAGTCTTGCCAAGGCGTTCAACAAGGTGACCCCTTGGGACCTTTGCATTTTGTCCTTACCTTGCACCCCTTGATTTTGAAAATTCGTCAGTCTTGTAAGCTAAATCTCTAAGAATGGTATCTTGACGATAATACTATTGTAGGTGACACTCTAATGGTTTCCAAGGCCCTACGCATTATTAAGGAGGATGGGGCATCTCATGGTTTGTTTTTCAATGTGGATAAGCTAAGACAGAACTCTTCTGGAATAGGGTGAACGCTAGAAGTAGAGAGCCAGGAGTCTTCCCACCTAACATATCTCGACCGTGTGCGGGGTTAAAACTCCTTGGTGGGCCTGTGAGTACCAATCAAAGCTTTTGTCGTGATTTCCCCTTAAAGAGGGTTTCTAAAACCATTGAGCTCATGGCTGCTGTTAGCAAACTTCATGATCCACAATGTGAGCTTTTCGCTATTGTGCGGGGTTGGGAGGCTATTTTATTGTAACAACCCTGTATTTTTGATCACTTAAATGAAACCAAATAACATTGAAAAGAACAGGAGGAACAAAATAACTTTGTTGACATGCTATGCATGGATCGTGGTTTCAAAGTAAACGCTTGAGTCTGAAAGGAAACAAAACAACTTTAAAAAATACAACCCACAAAAACAACAAAGCGAAAAATAAAATATACAAACAAAGGTTTAAAGGCCATTAAAAACAAACAATCCAACAGGTTAATTTATACTTAATTCAAATCTTTCAAATTCATTGCAATGAAACGAAATACGCGCTCACACCCCCAATATCCAATACAAAAAGGACTCCAATACCTATGAGGCCCATCTATAATTTCCCCATTGGTCAACGTATGACCGAAGGTCAAATGCATTGTAGCAGGACCATCATAGAAGAAGGCAATGGTCCAGAAAACAAACAGGTACACATCAGTAACCAACAATATGTTATAATAAGATAACAAACCAAATATTAACATGATATACCACAATATAATGGAGATCTTACAAAATTCAAAGTACTAGTCATAACTACTTATGGTAGCTCTTTGCTTCTCAATGTAATTTCTATATTCTTCTCCTTTTCTCTATTTCATAACTTATTATAAAGACTCATATGATACCAATAATAGATTGAATATCCAAATACGACCTATTCTCTTCTTTAATTCCTCTTTTCTCAACTATACTTCATATTCGGGGTCTGCAAGACCCTCAAAGAAACATATAATCTCATGAGATTTATCCATTATATAATTCTATGTGGCTAGGCAAGGAGTAGTATTGGCCATTTGGCGCTTAATGGAGAAGTATGAGCTCAAACCCCCTCCAATTGATCCTCTCGGTTCTTATCTTAGAGAAAAAGACCCACTAGCGTACCAATGCAATCTCGGGGAGAAGTGGTTTGTAAGGCCTACAAGGCAACACCTCGGTCAAAGGACGATGATTCTCTCGGATCTCACCTCGGGAACTTAACCAACTAGAGGTACTAATCCAATGGAATCACGTTAGTTATGCATGATCTAATGCTTTATCAAATGGGAATAACTCCCCCTTTCTACTATTAATGAGTGCCTAGGATAGGAAAACCCACAAAGTAACACAAACAAATTATGAAATTCACGTATTAAGGAATCATTATAACTAAAGGACACTCCATGTATCCAGGACAAGGCTTGAATGCTCCCCTCCTTTTTGAACGATGTCAAAAGGGGGAATAATTGAACAAACTTAAGAGGTAGGCTTGGTGTATGGCATTGTTCCTATTCTTCTTGATTTTTTTACCTAGGTAAAGGTAATGTCAATTAGATGAGATAGTTAGTTTGGTTTGGATGCTCTGCTATAATTATGCTTCGGTTTGGTAAAGTAGTGTCCGTTACTGTTTCCATTTTGGTTGCTCCTATTTTGTTAGCACTTAGTAGCTTGGTAACTTATGTTGTCTATTAATATTTATTTTTATATTTATTTAAAAATATTAAGTTTTATGTTTCTTTATTAGAGTAATATGTTTTATTATAAGGTACTTAGTAAATTCTATTGTGATGATTTAAATTTGCTGAGTTATATATAGAGTAACTTTAATCTCTGGCTTACTTTATAACATTAGATTTACCTTATTTTATATAAGTTTGTTGATTAGTTTGTCATCATAAAAAAAGAGTAATTTGTTTACCCTTTTAGGTTTTGATGATGACTAAACTTAATATAAACAACTGTATTTTAGAGATTGTGTGTAGGTCGATATCCGGTCTAAATAAAGATCGTTGATAGTGCCTACCACTTGATCTATGAACTTTGTATATGTCAAATATATCAGATGTAGTTAGATAAGGAAGATCGCTTAGGATGTCAAATGTAGATAGGAGGTCTGCTGATCTTAAGTTGATAATCTGACGATACTTGTCGTTGAGCGAAGACGGTGCTCTCTTCCAAAGACTCAAGTCTGGAAGAATCAACGTCAGCTGAAAATTCTGTAGAAAATATTTTTTTGATTTTTTAGTTGATGTATGGGTGAAATTAATTTGTTGCATCATTACTTTGTTAAGTTAGTTGGCAAAGCATTTTATAAATTTTTTTAGAATAACCGGTACATTTTCTTAAAGGTGGAGAAAACTTTTTCTAATTTTTCTCCACATAATTGGCTTGAATGATTTGTTTTAGTTAAGAAAAACTAACTTGCCTAGTTTTAGAAAATAATACTGTAGCTTTATTTCTTGCAAATCAAGTTCCACTTACTCTTCCTTAAGTTTAGGATTAAGGATGTAGTGGGTAGTTATTTCTTTCACATAGCTACGTAAAGCTCCTATCTAAAAGGAGTTATCTTTAACCTGTTGTTTTAAGTAGATGCGGAGTATTGAAATATATCAAGAAATATTTTTACTTAAAAATTGCCAATCATTTTAATAATATTTCTTATACAATTCATTAATTTTATCCTTTGGTATTTGGTCTTTTTAAAACGGATTTTGAGAGAATTGTTGTAACTAGACTTGGGGAAGTCTAGGGGAGAAGATAGAAGCTTTGTGTTAAGCAATAGAAGGAGAAAGAGTAAAAGAAAGAGAAAGAGAAAGAGAATTAAAACTTAGCCTAGTTTTGTTTATTTGTTTATGTAATTGTAACTAATTGTCTAAAACATAGTAGAGAATTTGAAATCCCGGGGGTCTTGGTTTTTCCTTCGATTTAGACCTAGAAGGTTTCCACGTAAAAGTTGTGCTGTCTCTTTCTATGTTTACGCATCAAGTTTAACTTTTACTTTCGTAATCTAATTCCGTAAAAACAAGGCTAAAACACTTAAACTTATCAAACAACAAATCACCTCCCCCCATTTTTTTGTCTCTAACCGTTTCTACAATTGGTATCAGAGTCCTGTTTTTCATTTGATTAGGAAACCTTTAGAGCAATATCTTGGTATTTTAGAGATGTTGAATATGAATGAACGAATGGAAGAGGGGTACTCTACTAAGAGGCTGCCAATGTTCGATGAAAAGTTCTACACATACTGGAAAAATATAATGGAAATCTTCATTAAAGCCGAAAATTATCAAGTATGGAGAGTTATTGAAATTGGAGATTTTGAGCTAACTACTACAAACTTCAATAATGAGATCATTCCTAAACCTAAAACCAAATATGAAAAGGAAGATTTTCAAAAAAACGGAGATGAATGCTCTTGCCATTAAATTACTTCACTGTGATCTTGGACCAAATAAACATAACCATATTATGGGTTGCAAATCTGCCAAGTAGATTAGGGATCTGCTTGAAGTTACGCACAAGGGTACTAGTGAAGTAAAGCGCTCCAAGATAGACTTACTAATGTCTAAATATGAACGATTTGTTATGAAGCCTAGAGAAAGCATCCAAGAGATGTTTACCAGGTTCACTAATATCACAAATGAACTTGTCTCTCTTGGAAGATACATTCCCGCTGATGAATAGGTTAGGAAAATTCTACGCAGTCTCCCTCAAGATGAACGCTAGAGAGCTAAAGTCACAACTATCCAAGAATCAAAAGGTTTCACAAAATTCAATCTCGAAGAGCTGGCTGGTTCACTTATTACTCACGAACTACATTTGGGAAAATCTGACAGTTCCAAAAACAGAGGTTTGGCTCTAGCAGGAAATGAACAAGAAGAGTCAGAATGTGATGAAGTGGAGGCTGCCAAGTTGGTGCGATGGTTTAAGAAATTCTTCAGGAACAACAGATACGCTAATCAAAGAAACAACAAAAACAACAGATTTGCAAACTCCAAATCCGACTATGAATGCCACAAGTATGGAAGTACTGATCAATTCATTAAAGACTGCCCCAACATGGTAAAAGGAAAAGGGCAAGGGAAAGGCAAGGGAAACTAGAAGACTACCGATGAAAGGAAATCCCAGCAAAATCGACTTTCGCAAAGCCATGATTGCTGTATAGGGAAAATTCGAAAGTGAAGCAGAGACAGAGAACCCCGTAGAAGAAGAAACAACCAATTTATGTCTCATGGCTTAGCAAGACTGTAAAGTCTAAAGGAAAGGAGAGGTAATGTCTTCTAGTTCATTTCATAACCATCTATTTAGTTTGGATAAATATAAATAATTGAGTTGCTCATGGACACGCAAAGAAAAATTGGAAGAAAATAATGTTAAGTGTCTCCAAATTGAAAAAGACCTTAAGATTTGTATAGACCATGTTTCCTATCTAAATTCTTTTAGATTCGATGTTCAAAAATAGATTCTTTAATTTGCTAGATCAAAACATCTTTTTAAAGGAAATATTGGAAAGGGTAAAACAAGAGAATATTGTTCTTAATGTTGAGTTGACCCAATATAAATTACTAGGCTTAAACAAGGACTTGAACGACATATCTATTCATGATTTTTGTACAGATTTAAAAAAATTAAAAGTTGACCTGGAATCCAGTAAAGCCCAAAATGAGAAATTGAAACTTGAATTAAATTCAAGAGGAAAAGGAAAAATCAAAGATGCACCTAAATGGAATCTAGATGCAAGAACGTAATGTATTGAAGGCCTAGATTACAATAAGAATAATAAAAAGAAAATGGTCTATGTCTATTTACCCAGTAATAAAGTCTGTACCTTTTATGGAAAAACTAGACACCTAAAATATCAATGTGCCAAAAGGGAACAACATGATAATTCTAACAAAATTTATGTTGATTGCATCTGAATAAAGAAATATGATTCATGTCTAATCGACAAGGAACCCAAGGAAGACCGGGTTCCTGATTCTAACAATTAATCTATTTTGCAAGTTCTAGTGTGGCGGAACAGCTCATGGTATCTTGACAGTGGGTGTTCCAAACACATGACAGGCGATAGAGCGAAATTTATCTCACTAGAAACTTATGATGGAGGAATTGTGACATTCGGTGACAACATGAAAAGCGAAATCATAGCCAAAGGAAAAGTAGGAAGGTCAAGTTCCCATGCAATTGATAATGTAGTTTTTGTCGAGAATTTAAAACATATTACTAAGTATTTCTCAGTTTTGTGACAAAGGTAACTCTGTAAACTTCACTTTTGAAAAGTGTATTATTTCTAGGAGTGACACAGGAGACACTGTTCTGGAAGGGATCCGTAAGGGGAACACTCATGTTGTGGACATCAACGCTGTTCCCAAATTAAATCCCACTTGTCTCAATGTCATAGAAGAAGACGCTCTTGTTGGGCACAAACGTCTAGGTCATGCTAGATTTTCTTTGATTAATACTTTAAGATTAAAAGACTTAGTAAGAGGTTTTCCATCGCTTTAATACCTAAAGGACGAAATTTGTGATCCTTGTGCCAAAGGAAAACATGTGAGGTCGTCCTTTAAACCTAAGAATATGGTAACTACCTCAACACCGCTTGAATTAATCCATGTGGTTATTTGTGGACCTATGAGAATCCAAAGCCGTAGTGGCAAATGATATGTATTTGTTATTACTAATGATTACAGTAGATTTACTTCGACTACATTTTTGGTAAGCAAAGATGAGGGGTTCATTGAATTTGTTTCGGTTGCTAATAAAATACAAAAATATAGTAATAATCAACTTATTCACATAAGGTCAGATCATGGTAAAGAATTTGGAAATTCAAGCTTTAACATGGCATAAGTCATAATTTTTCCGCTCCTAGAACACCACAATAAAATGGTGTGGTAGAAAGAAAAAATTGAACATTAGAGGAAATCGCTAGAACCATGTTAATTGATAGTGGTCTTCCTAGGAATTTTTTGGCCGAGGTTATTAATACTGCAGGTTATATTCTACATCATGTATTAATTTGACCTATTACTTCTAAGACACCTTATGAATTGTTTAACGGTGTAAAACCAAATATTTCCTATTTTCGTGTGTTTAGATGTAGATGCTTTGTTCATGTTAATGGTAAAAGAAATATAGGAAAATTTAATGATAGAAGTGATGAAGCAGTATTTCTTGGCTATTCATCTCATAGTAAAGTTTATAGAGTTTACAACAAAAGAACTATGTGTGTAGAAGGATGTATTCACATTATTTTTGATGAAACTAACTTCATGAAAAGTGAACAGGAAATAAGCAATTTTAAAATAGGTCTTGCTAATTTGGAAGATGATGAAGATGTAACTAAATACTAGGATCAAAGAGCAATTGGAAAACAACAGAATCAAGATGAAACCGAAGTACCTGACCAGGACGAAGACCAGCAGGTAAATGAGGACCAGCTAGGTGTTCCCAATCCAGTTGTTCTCGGAAATGAACAAAATAATCAGGCTGAAGCTGAGCAGAATTTCAATCAAGTCAGTGAGTCTGTTTCCACAACTGTTCTTACAAGAGAATTTGTGCCCAAACCGTTGAAACATCAAAAATCACACCCACTTAACTTAATCATTAGTGATTTAAATAAGGGCATACAAACTAGATCCCAAATGAGAAATTTTTGTGCATACTTTGCGTTTCTCTCAACATTGGAACCCAAAAATCATGTACAAGCCTTAAAAGATTCTGAATGGGTTGTTTCCATGCAAGATGAGTTAAATGAATTTGAAAGGAATAAAGTGTGACGTCTTGAACCGAAACCAAAACACAAAAATGTAATTGGGCTAAAGTGGGTATTTAGAAACAAATTGCATGAACAAGGAATCATAGTAAGAAACAAAGCAAGGCTCGTGGTTAAAGGGAACAATCAACAAGAATGGATTGACTATACAGAGACATTTGCTCCGATAGCCAGGTTACAAGCTATTAGAATTCTAATTTCTTTTGCTGCTTTTATGAATTTCAAATTATATCAAATAGATGTTAAATGTGCTTTCTTGAATGGTTTTCTTGATGAAGAAGTTTTTGTGGAACAAACCCCTAGCTTTGAAAATCCTTCTTTTTCTGATCATGTCTTTAAGCTTGATAAAGCTCTTTATGGGCTAAAAAAAGCTCCTAGGCAATGGTATGAAAGATTATCAAAGTTTTTGATTGAAAATGATTTGGCTAGAGGAAAAAATTGATAAAACCTTGTTTTTCAAAAATAAAGGTTCTGATATTTTGGTTGTGCAAATTTATGTTGATGATATATTTTTTGGTGCCACTAATGAATTGTTGTGTAAAGGATTTGCTAATCTTATGAGTGCTGAATTTGAAATGAGCATGATGTGAGAATTAAATTTCTTCCTTGGTTTGCAAATTAAACAAAGGGCTAATGGTATTTTTATTCATCAAAAAAAATATATTAAACTTCTTCAGAAATATGGTTTAGAGAATGCTAAAACAAATCACACTCCAATGGATACAAATGTTAGATTAGATGACGTTACAAATGGTATTAATGTTGATCAAACAATGTATATAGGTATGATTGGATCTTTATTATATCTAACCGCTACTAGACCCGATATTGCGTTTAGTGTTGGTTTGCGTGCTAGATTTCAATCAAATGCCAACGAATAACATCATACATCAGTAAAAAAAATTCTGAGATATTTGAAGGGAATAAGTGAGTTGTCGCTATTCTATCAAAAATGCGATGTCTATGAATTGAAAGGTTATAGTGATGCAGACTATGCCGGAGATCTTGTAAACAAAAGAAGCACCTCAGGTATGGTACAAATCCCTAGCTCTTATTTAGTGTGTTGGTGTTCCAAGAAACATAACACTGTTGCATTATCCATCGCTGAAGCAGAATATGTGGCAGCAACAGCTTGCTGCTCCCAAATGCTTTGGATCAAACAACAGTTAAGAGACTTTGGTATTAAGTTTGATTGTGTTCATATTTGTTGTGATAGTACTAGTGCCATATGTATATCTAAAGATCCCGTGCATCATTCTAGGGTTAAACATATTCATATAAGACATCATTTTCTTAAGGATAATGTGTAAAATAAAAATATATCAATTAAACATGTTAATACGAATAAGCAAATAGCTGATATCATGACTAAACCATATCCAAGCGAACAACATGAAAAGGTGAGGTTGGAGCTTGGAATGATCAAGCTCCACTAAAGTTTATAACTGGCATTCCCCTCAAAGCAAAATAAAAATTAGAAGGGTTGATTCATCCACAAAAATCCTGATTGAGAAATTAATCATTGAAAGGTTCATGTATGCAGTTATTTAAAGTATATGCTATGAATGCTTTCTTGAATGCATGTTTAAATTGATTAGACCAAAGCAGCATTTGTTTGTTCTATATGTTATAGTCGTCATATTAAAATTTTAAAAAAAATAATATATAAATAAATAAAAAATCAAAAACTAAAATTAAAAACTAAAAAAATAAAAAGAAGAAAAAAAGAAAAACAAGGACACATATTTCTTCTTATTTTCATTTTTATTTTCGAAAATCCCAGCATCATTATATATTTCGAAAAATGGCTACCAAAAATATTCATGTACTTAAGTTGGTCAACGTAAAATATTTAATATGGGTAGTCGGATCATCACCAAGTAAAACCGTTACTAACTTCTTATTCTATGAACCTACCCAGTAGCTCTTCATCATCCAATTTTGTTCACACTTTTTAATTAAGTGAATGAACAAATTAATATCTTTAGTAACCACCCATGAAACTGTTCATACACCCTAATAAAAATTAACCTCTCACTCCCACTACTACACGTCACATCACTCAATCACACACTAAATTACTCATTACTTACTCCTTCCAAACCGTCAACTTCATTCAACACTTCTTCTTCTTCTCCTTCTTTACCTAACCATGAAAAGACCCAAAACATCAAAATCGACCAAGAAATCAAGCAAAAATAACCCTGAACCAAGTAAACCAAAACTGCTCAAAGTTCCTCCATCTTCTTTGATCACTGCACCACCATCATCTTCCTCTTTACCAAAATCATCCGATCAACCAAGTTCCTCCACTATGCAAGCCGCTTCTAAATGTCCAAACACTACATCTAAAGGAGGAGGTTCATCATCCAGGCTTTCAAAGAAGAGTAAGAATGTTGATCATAACAGTCTGGATAAAGTAGCTAAAGAGATGTCTGTTGGTTTTGGGCTTGACAAATATTGGTATGACTGTAATCCTTTCCCACAACTTCAAGCCATTCTGAAAAATCAAAATTGGGAAACACTTATGTCTGATTATTGTTGCAACCCAATTTACCCTAATTAAATGCGAGAATTCATTTCTAATTTTTCTATTGAAAATGGCGTTTGTTCAAGTGTTGTCAAGGACATTAAAATTGAGTTTAACTATATAATGTTAGGAGAATAGTTTGGGGTACCCGCTGTTGGTTTTGACACTTACTATGTTGGTTCAAAAATTGTATTTTTTGTGATAAATTAGATGACTGTGGTGAAGTTTTTAGGGGTCCATGAGAAAAAGGGTAGAATAAGTCACAATACATTGTTCACTTTACAAAAATTACTCCACAATATTGCCCGACGATTCATTTTACCACGTACATGGAGGTTTGTTGCATTGAAAATTAATTTCCAATGAGCTTGTATGATTAATTTCCCTTCCCTTATGATTTCACACTTGTATGATTGCATTGAAAAGACGTATATGGTTGGATATAGAGGTTTGTTGACATGGATTTTGAAGAAGTTTGGAGTCCCTTTGGGAGGGCTGCAATTCCCCATGAGCTCCAATAATAAGATAGGTGCAAAGTGTCTCACTAATTTGCACCTTAAACTATTAGATAAGGAGATTTCGGAGGCGACTTGCACTGGAGATGAAGAGGAAGAAGGGTCTGAAGGACAAGCTTAAGAAAAAGAAGAAGAAAAAGAAAAAGAAAAAGAGGATCATAAAGAGCATAAGGAAGACCAAAAGACTGAACCCACTGCCGTTCATGAGGAGGCAGAAGTTGGTTCCCAAGGGGCACAATAGGAAGTTTAAGAACAAAGGGAACAAGAGGATGCTTTAAATGAGGGGGAAGCCTCTAAGGAAGAAGAGGGTAAGGAGATAAAAGATGATGATGATAATATATCTAGTGATGAGGAGGTCAGGATGTCAATGAAGAAGAAGACAGTTGTGACTCCTAGGAAAAGCATTAGGCTACCTTCTAAGGGTAAACGTCTAGTGGTTGGTTTGCATGATGACTCTTTCTCAAATACAACCCTAGAGCCACAAACTAATGCATCTCCCTCTCCAAAACTGGCCACACTACCTACACATCACATACCATCACCTCCACCTTCACCTATTCCTTCTACACCTCCATCAACAATTGCTACACCTGCTTCACCGCACCCACACACATCACAAGGCCTTGGTTTTACAGCTTTCTCTAATCCCTCTTCAGTTCTTGCAGCAACTTTAGACCCTTTTCTCATCAAACTCCAGGATATTCAGTCCTAATTTTACTACTTCCAAGATGAAGTTCGTGTCACTTTTGCATCTATCACTGACCAGCTTACTCAAATGGAAGCACGTCTAGGTGCTAAATTGGATACAGTTGAAGTGCAGACCGAATACGTGAACGAAGAAGACCAACTTTTTGCCTGATCCGCTTAACTATTATCTTTTTCTTGTGCTAAGTCTAACAAACAAACAAACATTTTATTTTGGTTTTTGAAGTACCATGCTGGACACAGTACTATAACTTGATTTTTTTGAACAATGTTGCTCCTATACTTTTGGTTTGTAATGTTTATTCATTGCATGTTTGTGACTGCATCTATTAGTATTAGCTTTACTTAACTACTGTTCCTTCTTTATATTCTTTTCCTATACATATATTGTTAGTGATGTGGCTTGAATGCTCCTCTCCTTTTGGAATTATGTCAAAAGGGGGAATAATTGCACAAACTTAAAAGGTAAGCTTGGTGTATGGAATTGTTCCTATTGTTTTACCTAGGTAAAGGCAATGTAAGTTAGATGAACTACTTGGTTTAGTTTGGATGCTCTGCTAAAATTATGCTTTGGTTTAGTAAAGTAGTGTCCGTTACTGTTTCCATTTTGGTTGCTCCTATTTTGTTAGCACTTAGTAACTTGGTAACATATGTTGTCTATTAATACTTTTTTTATATTTATTTAAAATATTAAGTATTATGTTTTTATGTTTGTTTATTAGAGTAATCTGTTTTATTATAAGGTACTTAGTAAATTCTATTGTGATGATTTAAATTTGCTAACTTATATATAGAGTAGCTTTAATCTCTAGCTTACTCTATGACATTAGATTTACTCTATTTTATTTAAGTTTGTTGATTAGTTTGTATCATCAAAAAAGAGTAATTTTTATGCCCTTTTAGGTTTTGATGATGACTACACTTTATATAAACGACTGTATTCTAGAGATTGTGTGCAGGTTGATATCCGGTGTCGATAAATATCATTGATAGTGTCTACGACTTAATCTATGAACTTTGTACATGTCAAATATATCTAAGGTAGTTAGATAAGGAAGATCGCTTAGGATGTCACACGTAGATAAGGAGGTCTATTGTTCCTAAGTTGATAATCTGACAATACTTGGCGATGACTGAAGACAGTGCTCTGTTCCCAAGACTCAAGTCTAGAAGAATCAACGTCAGCTAAAAATTGTGTAAAAAATATTTTTTTGATTTTTTCGTTGTGGTATAGGTGAAATTAATTTGTAGTTTCATTAATTTGTTAAGTTAGTTGGCAAAGCATTTTATAAATATTTTTAGAATAACCAGTACATTTTCTTAAAGGTGGAGAAAACTTCTCCTAATTTTTCTCCAAATAAATTGGCTTGAATTATTTGTTTGAATTAAGAAAAACTAACTCGCCTCATTTTAGAAAATAAAACCGTAGCTTTATTTCTTGCAAATCAAGTTCCATTTACTCTTCCTTAATTTTAGGATTAAGGATGTAGTGGGTAGTTATTTCTTTCACATAGCTACGTAAAGCTCCTATCTAAAAGGAGTTATCTTTAGCCGGTTGTTTTGAGTAGATGTGTGAGTATTGAAATATTTCAAGAAATACATTTACTTAAAAATTGCCAATCAACTAAATAATATTTCTTTTGCAACTCATTAATTTTATACTTAGGTATTTGGCCTTTGTAAAACGGTTTTTGAGATAATTGTTGTAACTAGACTTGGGGAAGTCTAAGGGAGAAGAGAAGCTTCGTGTGAAGCAAGAGAAAGAGAAAGAGAAAAAGAAAGAGAAAGAGAGAGAAAGACAAATAGAAGTAGGCCTAGTTTTGTTCACTTGTTTTATGTAATTGTAACTTATTGCCTAAAACATAGTAGAGAATTTGAAATCCCGGGGGTCTTTTTTTTTCCTTCTATTTAGGCCTTGAGGGTTTCCACGTAAAAACTGTGTTGTCTCTTTCTAAGTTGGCGCATCAAGTTTAACTTTTAATTCTGCAATCTGATTCCGTAATAACAAGGCTAAATCACTTGAACTTATCAAACAACAATTCACCCCTCTCTTGTAGTCTCTAACCGTTTCTACAGTACTTTAAACTATTCGCAAGTCTTAACACATATGTAGAACATTCGAGCACTCGTCACGCATATTTAAGCTCACATATAAAATAATGTATAGTCCGTGACTTAAAATGCATATTTAGACCATCCAACTTTCCAAATAAATTCAATGATAAAGTACATTATAAAGAGACTTATTTTGTGAATAAAACTAGGTAATTGAAATCTTGATATGATTCACATTACTTTATTACTATTATGTATATTAAGAATATATATGGAATTAAAAATTCTTTATTCTAAGAACCATTATAATACTCATAATTTCAATAACGACAATAAACCAACCAAAAATTATCCATAACTCTAATTAATTTCGACATAATCATTTGCTACTAATAATGCTTTTAAACCATTATTTCAACATAAACTATGAGGAAATAAAAAGAGAAGAAAAATAGGTCACAAAGCTTTCTTAATCATGAAATACCACAAAGACACCAAAAGTAGTACACGCTACTATCATTTTCATTCCTAATATAATTTCACCATTACTACTCTTACCCATAAAAAATTTGATATCTATTGCCCAACAATGACTAAAAATTAATCCAACAGCACTTATAACTATAAAGACCAAATCTAAAGTTCAATAACATCATCAAAAAAATTGTCTATATACTTTAACACCATTGAAACACATCATGAATAATGATGAATACTCTTTTGGCTGGGCTTGGTAATTGTGATAGTTTGGTTCTTGGTGAGGGAGGGAGATGGAGAAAGAAGCGAGTAAGAAGAAAATGGATGTGATGAGAAATAAGGAATAGGAAGAGTGAAGAAATAGAAGGGGAAAGTATTATATACTACATTTCATCTTATTCAAACTCCTACCCACTTTGGGTATTTTATTTTTACTTTCATGACCCAATTTAACATGGCCTACACATATTAAATAATTTCTTTTCTTTTATCTAGTTGAGGAAAAATCCAACACACTATAAATTAATTACATCACAAAATAATTATATCAATAATATGAGTGTTTATTTCATATAAATATATATGCTAAATAAATAAATTTGGTTTAATTATTTTTAATGAAGCACTTTTTTAATTTTATTAATTCTTTTAAAGTGATTAAAATATGCATATAATTGTACAATAAATAACAGGGTGTTACATCTACACCTTTAGGACTTACCCTTCGTGAAAGTTGATAGGAGGTGGAATACTCTCTAGAGAGAGGGGGGGGGGGGGGGGGGGGGGGGGGGGGGGGGGGGGGGGAGGGGGGTGAATAGAGAGTATGACCGTTTAAAACTTTGTCTGGAAGAATATCTCAAGAGATTGAGGGACCTCTCAAAAACTGTTTTCTGGGTTCTCTTTCAACCCGTAGGATTTCAACGCCTTTTATTAATCCGACTTTAAGACAAACTAGAAGATCTCCATATCTTCTCTCACCACGTTCTTCCCCTTGAAGAAACTTCTTACAAGTCTCTTTAATAAAAGCAAATCCAAATCTCACAATAGAGATTACAAGTTGAACACTTTGAAAATTTTTCTAAGTTAGGCGTATTAAACTATGAAATAATCTAACTCTTTTTAACACTTAAGCCTATTACAAATTGTAAGAGCCTGATGAACTAAGAGTTACAACTCTTTCTTTTTTAATACTTAGAGAATACTAGATGTAAGAAGAGGTGCATAGAGGTGTATGCTTAATTCTGAATGAAGCCTTGTATTTATAGATGTTACGTCTCAACATCTCCTGGAAGAGCAAGAAAGCTTCATCCATAATTTTGTTGAACTGGATATTCTGTGCCAATTTTCAAGACCTTGAGATTTTTTTCAACGGTTATTTCATGATATACCACTGAGTTTCTTCGAAATTCACCATATACCACACAAAATGTTTTAATTCACCATATACCATTGAGTTTTCGTCCGTTAGCACTAAATACCATTAATGACAACTGCCGTTAGTGTGCCATTTGTGGTAAATTATTACTTCACCATATACCATTAATTTTTTTTTGCATCAAATAACATTTTTTTAAAAAATATAGTCTTTGGAATTGTGATAAACAAAAGAAGTGTCATACAAACCAACTAGTTAACATTTTGTTCAAAAACAACTTGATACTAAACACTGTTCACCAAAAGAATATCAGTATAAACATTGTTTTTGATCAGTTTCTTAACTGTAATACCATGCAATTGTCTTCCAAATTTCAGTGCCTTTTCTTCTCCACACGCCTTCAAAACACTACATATAGTATGTTTATTCAGAAAATGTCTGTTAACCAGCATTCGTGATAGCAGTGAGAAAGCTTTCTCACTGTAACCCTGTTGCGAGCAAGAAGTGATCATCGTAGTCCAAGCAACTATATCCTGCTTGTTTATCCTATCAAAGATTCGTAAAGTACTTTGAAATTCACCAGATTGTGCCTAGAAATACAAGATACCACTTTCTACAATCAAATTGCTCCATCTACCTTTGATAATACAAGCATGAACTTGCTTGCCTAGCTCATAATTCAGCCTCTTTCCACACAAAATCAACACACACACATACATCGTCCCATTTGCTTCAATACCCGACTTCATAAACTCTTAAAAAACCAAATTTCAAATGCCTATTTTGCATTGCAGTCCAAAAAGCAACACTACGTTCAGAGATTTCATCGAACACCTTATTGGCTTCCTTTAACTTCCCAAATCTCAAATACCCATTAATCAAATTATTATCTACAAACACATATACTTTCATTTTACTCTTCAAAATGAAATCATATACCACCTTAATTTCTTTCAATTTAGAATGTGATTGAAGGCAAGAAATCTACCAAAATGGATCACGTTCAACGGCATCACAGATTCGTGTTCCGAAAATTCAGCAATTGGGTTTTCAGCTATCGTCAGATTTGATGCAAAAAATGGTATTTGATGCAAAAAAAATAAAAAATAATATTAATGTAATATGGAGAATCAATAATTTACCACAAACAGCACACTAACGACAGTTGTCATTAATGGTATTCTTTGCTAACGAACGAAAACTCAATGTTATATGGTGAATTAAAACATTTTGTGTGGTATATGGTGAATTTCGAAGAAACTCAGTGATATATCATGAAATATCCGTTATTTCAAACTGACGTGTATTGAAAACTAAGATAACTTCATCATTGTGTGTTGTAATTTGTTTTTAATAACCAATGCTATACTGCCACGTTAGAAGTCATACAAGATAATGAAAACTAAGCAAAAACCAGATTAATCTACGTGTAAACACTTATTCAAATTAATTCCTATTTTAAGCATTAATTTAAATTGCAATTTCCTATTTTTATATCAATTTAAAATATCTCCTTATTTATAGGAAACTCTTTAATTAGCTTTATAACATAATTTAAATTCAAATATTAACGTGTAATAATAATAACAAAACGTGTTTAGCTTGTACTATGTATAATTAATCATTCAACTATTTTAAGAACATATTTTATATTCAAATTCAAATCTTCAAACGTTAGTAACAAACATATAAACAAACTTAATTTCAATATTTTAACCTTTTAAAATATTTAAAGTTAATTTTAATGAACCTTGACCTAATATTTCAAATATAATTTTAATAACCTTAACCTATTAAAATATTTCAAAATTAATTTTAATAAACCTTGACCTATTAATATGTTTCAAATCACATAATCACCTTCAAGACATTGAAACTAATTTCAAGACTTATAAATTTAACCATAAGATAAACTTAAGTTATTTAAGCATATTCTAATAATTCGGACTTAAACATATATATCAATTATTCAATTTATATCCAATATGATTTTAGACTAACTTAAACAACTAAATGTAATTACTTAATTTATTTGTTTAATCCATATGTGTTTTGAATTATCATCATTTAAGAGAGTTAAGTCTTCGATCTACCCCTTTACAAGGAGTAAAATGTCAGGATTGTTAATCAAAACAAGAAAATATAGTTTGCTGAAATTAAAAAAACGTTTATCAACCAAATAGAAATTAAAATTACTTCCTAGTCCTAGTCTTTCTTTTCTTGGATGGTTTGGTTTTACCAGGAGAAGTGGTAACTTCGACGGATGGTGGAATGGTCTGAATTGGGGTGGCATAAACTTCGTTTTAAAATAATTAAATATCCTTTATTAATTAAAGGTATGTAATTATAAATCCCATTTTTATATATTTATATAAGACAAATAATTTTTAAGAAATTGAAATTGAAATTTTCAATTCTCAAACACATGCATGAACACACATATATAATCACAATCCAAAAAGTAAATAATATGTAATGCTCCCCCTAAATACTTAGTTAGTATTTAGTAATATTTTACCTTTTATTATTGAACCTTTACTCCCCCTTAATTCATGCAACATCATTAAGCATGCCAAGTTCCATACGAATATATGCAAAACGATCAGCACTTGAAGGTTTTGTAAATATATCAGCTAGTTGATTTTCTGTAGAGATGAAAGATAGAGTAATAAGACCTTTTTCAACATGATCTCGTATGAAATGGTGACGAACCTCAGTGTTTTTTGTGCGTGAATGTTGTACTGGATATTTAGTAATATGAATTGCACTTGTATTATCACATTTTATTGGAATACCTTTAAGATCAACTCCAAGATCTCGAAGTTGTTGTGCAATCCATAAGATGTGAGAACAACATGCACCTGCAGCTATGTACTCAGCTTCAGCTGTAGATAGAGCAACTGAATTTTGTTGTTAGAATACCATGAAATTAATGAATTTCCAAAAAATTGACACGATCCTGAAGTGCTTTTTCTATCCACTTTATAACCAGCATAATCAGCATCTAAAAACCAATCAAACTAAAATTTCCACAACTAGGGTACCATATACCGAAGTCTTTAGTCCCACGCAAATATCTAAAGATTCTCTTAACTGCTGTTAAGTGAGATTCTTTTAGGTTAGCTTGAAAACGAGTACATAAGTAAACACTAAACATAATATCAGGACGACTATCAGTCAAATACAATAAAGAACCAATCATACCTCTATAAGTCTTTTGATCAACACTCTTACCGTTTATCTCTTGGTCTAGACTTAGTGTTGTACTCATAAGCGTATTAGCAACTTTGCATTGATCCATATTGTACTTATTTAGCAAATCTCTAACATATTTACTTTGACAAATAAATATGCCATCTTTCTTTTTCTTTAAGAAAAAATGTTAAGTCTCCCATCATGCTCATTTCGAATTCCTTGCACATAATCTTGGAAAATTCCTTGCGCAAAGAATCATTAGGAGCTCCAAAGAATATATCATCAACATATACTTGAACAACAACAATATCTTTTCCTTTAGTTTTAATGAAAAGTGTTTTATCAAATTTACCTCGTTGAAAATTATTTTCAAGTAAATATGAGTTGAATCTAACATACCAAGCCCTTGGAGCTTGTTTCAAGCCATACAGTGCCTTCGTTTAGTTTAAACACATGATTAGGTAGATCGGGATTTTCAAAGCCAGGTGGTTGTTTAACATATACTTCCTCTTGTAAGTAGCCATTTAAGAAAGCACCTTTAACATCCATTTAATATAGTTTTATATTCATGTATGAAGCAAAAGCAAGCATAATACGGATAGATTCTAACCTTGCATCTGGAGTGAAAGTCTCATGATAATCTATTTCATCTTCTTGATTATAGCCTTGTGCTACCAGCCTTGCTTTATTTCTTATAATGTCTCCATCCTCATTGAGCTTGTTGCGAAAGACCCATCTAGTTCCAATAATAGTACGATCTGGAGGTCTTTCAACTAGATCCCAAATTTTGTTTCTTTCGAATTCATTTATTTCATTTTGCGTAGCAATGATCCACTCTAGTTCTTTATAGCTTCTTTAACATCCTTTGGTTCTATAAGAGAAACAAAAGATAAAAATGCACATAAATTCTTAAGAGAGGATCGAGTTTGCGTACCTTTATTTGGATCACTTATGATGTTTTCTGAAGGATGTTGAGATGACATTCTAAGTCTTCTTCATAATATGGATGGTGTGCAATCATTTAAACAACTTGTTCCTACTTCCATTGAGGAATTTCTAATTGCTGTATCGAAAGCATTATGTTCAGGAGCTGTTTCCAAGTCTTGAGATTGGGTCTCAAGATGAGGCTGTGAGTCTTCAATGTTTACAACCTGTCGTTCTTCAATCTCATTAAGACTTTGTATGGTATCCTGCATGTTTTTCTTTGTAACTTCACTAGTATCATTAACATCAAATTCGTGATCACTTATATCATCAAAATGTTTATTAAGGTTTAACTCTTTAAATCCTTCACTTAATGTTCCATTGTTGGATTCATCAAATACTACATGTATACTTTCCTCAACCATACTTGTACGCTTATTTAGAACTAAATAAGCTTTATTATTTAATGAGTTTCCAAGGAATATACCTTCATCACTTCTTGCATCAAATTTACCTAAATTGTCTTTACTATTATTATGGATGAAACATTTGCAACCAAATGGTCTAAGGTAGGCTATATTCGTTTTCTTCCTTTTAATAACTCATAGGGAATTTTCTTAAGTATAGTTCTTATGAGCCATCTATTTAAGACATAATTTGATGTGTTAACAGCCTCGGCCCAACGATGTTTAGCTAATCCATTTTCTATAAGCATTGTCCTAGCCATTTCCTCTAAGGTTCGATTTTTCCTTTTAACCACACCATTTAGTTGGGGTGTCCTAGCAGCTGAAAAAATAATGGGTTATGCTGTATTTTTAACAAAAGGAGTCAAAGCCTAGTTGATCAAACTCTCTCCCATGGTCACTTCTAATCGAGACTGTTGGAAGATTCAGCCGAGTTTGCATTTCTTTACAACGTCTTCAGAATGGTTTCAAGGCTTCACTTTTATCCTTCAAAAAATCAACTCACGTAAATCTAAATTAATCATCAACTGTAACTAGAATGTAAGATTTACCTCTTATGCTCTGTACACGCATTGGACCACATAGATCAATATGTAAAAGTTTACATGGTCTTGAAGTACTTACCATTTTCTTCAGTTTAAATAAACTTCTTACTTGTTTTCCTCTAATGCATGCGTCACATGTAGGAATGTGTTTGTAGTCAAGGGCTGGAAGTCCCTTAACTAGATCTTTACTTATTAATTCATGCATGGTATGCGTATTGATGTGACCAAGACGTCTATGCCATAGTTTTGGATCATTTGTCATAGCCTTCAAGCACTTAAAATTCTGAGCTGCCATTTCTTTAGTATTCAAAGCATAAACATTATCATGTCTAACGGTGGTAATAAATATATTTCCGGTGTTAGGGTTTTTAACAACACATTTTTTCTTATCAAAGATTACTTGATTACCTTTATCACATAGTTGAGACACACTTCACGCTGTTCATTGTTCTAGTGAGATTGACGTGAAGTTTCGTTACATTTTGGTTTGAGACATGCTTGTGGATATTTGTGGCAATGTTGGGATTTTTTTCCATAAAGAGGTGTCGTTAGGGTTTTCTTCAGAGAGGGGAAAAGATCTTAGGCCATCAGATCTCCTTTTGTTCAATTGGCTTCATGGCAAAGATGCTCGTGTGGATGTAACTGGAGGTTCACCCTTTGCTTACACAGGAGTCTCATCATGGGCCCCCTGGTGCTTCTTTAGCCAATGTTGCAGAAAAATAGAGGAAGAAATAGTCGGCTAAGTGTGAGGAGAATGGATACAAATTCATCCCTTTTGTTTTCTCCGCATTTAAAGAGTTAGGCGAAGACGTGCTCGACCTGTTATCAAGGATTTCATCATTTTTTTTTCCGGTGACTCTAGTAGCACCAAAGCTAGGGGCTACATTTTCCACAGACTAGCTTTTTGTATTTTAAAGGGTATGGATGCTTAAGTTGTTGCTCGACTCCCCACCAACTTCTTGGAAAGTGTTTCTATTAAATGGAATGCAGTTTTATAATAATAATAATAATAGTAATAATAATAATAATAATAATAATAATAATAATAATAATAATAATAATAATAATAATAATAATAGTAATAATAGTAATAATAATAATAATAATAATAACAATAATAATAATAATAATAATAATAATAATAATCGAACAATCTCTCTCCTGCAACTGCCTCTCGCTCTCCTGCGATGGGGAGACGAAATTAGGGTTCGATTTGGAATTCACGGCGGAGCCTGCACCCGGCCAGAGGTGTCCAAGTGGCCTCTACCCCGCTGACCCATGGGACGAAGGGGGCGACCACGGAAAGTGTTAGGAAAACAACAGTCATCGGCAACCATTGACAAAGAGGCGAACTGCGAATTTTCTCAGCCCCGATCCCAGACCTCCCACAGTAACTGGGTTCCAATCTTGAAGCAGAATTCCGAGGAGGACAATGATGATGGAAGCAGTGACCAGGCTCAACAAACTCCGAACTTGCTGAATCTCAAAACTAAGGAACAGGAGGAAGGACAGGCGAGTGCAAAGAAGGCCAAACAATCAAACGGAAAGGCTGTTGATGGGTCGACGGGAACACTAGCAGAAGGTGCAGAGGATCGAACCTCTGAAGAATCATCAATCAAGGCCAAGATGAACAACTAGATTGATACATTAAAAGGAGCAGTGCTGCAATCAGCTGTAAGCCCCAAAGACCAGATTTTGTCAAGTGAACCTACTACAGACGAGCCATCAAAAGCAAGTAATCCACCCACTATTGATTTTGATGATATAATTGACGAAATTTTCTATTGGGAGTCTGCCATGATATGTTATGTTCTGGGCGCAAACCCTCCGCTCAAAGTTATGGAGGGCTTTGCTCATAGAATGTGGAAACACCAGGATTTTGACAAGTTGGTTGGAATCGGGAAGGGGGTATACCTAGTGAGATTTCATAATAAAGATAACATGCTTAAGGTATATGATGGTGATCATATTTTCTTTGATTCGAAACCTTTGATCATGAAACCATGGTCCCCTGACATAGATGTTATGAAGGAGGATGTTAAAACTGTGCCCATGTGGATCAAACTTCCTGGTCTCGACCTGAAATACTGGGGTGTTAAAGCCTTAACTAAAATATGTAGTGGTGTAGGAAAATTTATCAAACTAGATAACCCCACACTCAACAAGGACAAGTTGCAGTTTGCCCGAGTTCTAATTGAAGCTGATTTGGATGCCCCCTTGCCTGATACTATTACTTTCATTAATGAAAAAGGAAGCACTATTAGTCAGGTTGTGCAATATGATTGGAAGCCTATTGTTTGTACCGGGTGCAAAGGATTTGGGCATGAGGGGAAAAACTGTAGGAGAGGGACAACAGCCACTGTTAAATGATGGGTTCCAAAGGTCAAACAAACCCAGCCTTTGATACAACCACAACAACAGACTCAGCATGACACGCAACAACAGAATCAGCATGACAAACAACATGAGGATGAGGGATTCACTACTATAAAGCGAAAACCCCCATCACCACAGAAGCTGACCGTGCCTAGGGCTGATGCCATCCTTTCCGTGACCAACAAATTTGACATGTTGACAGGGGAAAATACAGTGGAGCTAGAAACTATGGATGGCACTACCATGCCGACCGAGGTAAGTGGTACGCATGCTCATGGGGGAATGGATAACTCCCTTATTGGGCATGGATAATTTCACTATTTGGAATGTAAGAGGGCTAAATGATTCAAAAACCCAATTATGACATTCCTTCTCTCCCACTTCACACCTCGGAATGCACCATTCTTATTCTTATAGAGTAGAGAGAAACGCGCTTTCACACCTTCGTAACCCGAAATGGCTGGGGAGAGGAAAGGTTCCTTTTTTTGAGGATACCCTCGGAAACAGATCCAGTGGAGGCGGGGTGGGGCCTGTAGCTCAGAGGATTAGAGCACATGGCTACGAACCACGGTGTCGGGGGTTTGAATCCCTCCTCGCCCACAACCGACCCCAAAGGGAAGGACCTTTCCCCTTTGGGAGTAGGAAAATCATGATCGGGATAAAGAACCCAAAGCTATGGAACTTGGGTGTGGGTCTTTTGTCGAAGTGGAATGGGCCTTACTTTTTTTTTATTACGTGTTATCGTGAATGGACTTATACTTACATATAGTATGCCCAGACCACCAGCATATTTTTTTTGTTTATAGCCAAAATGCGTTCCTCATCATGTCATTAATATGTTTTATGTTTGCTCGCGGTAATTGTAGCCTCTCTGGAGAATCAATGACTGCATCTTTGATGCACTGCTAGTACATCCGAGAATTCTTAATTGGCTAGTTGTAAATAGCCCCAGGACTATGGAACAAAAGATTCTCCCGGACCTACACCGAGGTATTGACGGAGATTTTCAAATAGCGCTGAACAGAATGAGAATGTGATACGACGAGATAAAAAAAAAGACAGGGAAGGGGTCACACACTTACTCTTAACGGTCAAAGCGAGCCCCTTCGTTCTGAATTAAAGAATGAAGAATGAATCCAATCTCCCCAAGTAGGATTCGAACCTACGACCAATCGGTTAACAGCCGACCGCTCTACCACTGAGCTACTGAGGAACAACGGGAGACTCGATCTCATACAGTTCAATTCCCGTTCTCAACCCATGACCAATACGAGCTCGAAACTTCTTTCGTAACTCCCGTAGTGGCTCCCTTCCATGCCTCATTTCATAGGGAACCTCAAAGTGGCTCTATTTCATTATATTCCATCTATATCCCAATTCCATTCATTTAATATCTCTTTGGTGTCATCGACATAAGAGATGTCGTTTCTAGTCTATCTCTTTCTATTTCTATATTTATATATGGAAAGTTAAAGTTAAAAAATCATCATATAATAATCCAGAAATTGCAATACAAACGAAAAATGGAGGTTTGTGATGATTTTTCGATCTTTTC
>NC_080051.1:9030065-9193466 GCF_026212465.1 Amaranthus tricolor
CCAATCTCCCCAAGTAGGATTCGAACCTACGACCAATCGGTTAACAGCCGACCGCTCTACCACTGAGCTACTGAGGAACAACGGGAGACTCGATCTCATACAGTTCAATTCCCGTTCTCAACCCATGACCAATACGAGCTCGAAACTTCTTTCGTAACTCCCGTAACTTCTTCGTAGTGGCTCCCTTCCATGCCTCATTTCATAGGGAACCTCAAAGTGGCTCTATTTCATTATATTCCATCTATATCCCAATTCCATTCATTTAATATCTCTTTGGTGTCATCGACATAAGAGATGTCGTTTCTAGTCTATCTCTTTCTATTTCTATATTTATATATGGAAAGTTAAAGTTAAAAAATCATCATATAATAATCCAGCAATTGCAATACAAACGAAAAAGGGAGGTTTGTGATGATTTTTCGATCTTTTCTACTAGGTAATCTAGTATCCTTAGGCATGAAGATAATCAATTCGGTCGTTGTGGTCGGACTCTATTATGGATTTCTGACCACATTCTCCATAGGGCCCTCTTATCTCTTCCTTCTCCGATCCCAGGTTATGGAAGAAGGAGAAGAAGGAACCGAGAAGAAGGTATCAGCAACAACTGGTTTTATTATGGGACAGCTCATGATGTTCATATCGATCTATTATACGCCTCTGCATCTAGCATTGGGTAGACCTCATACAATAACTGTCCTAGCTCTACCCTATCTTTTGTTTCATTTCTTCTGGAACAATCACAAACACTTTTTTGATTATGGATCTACTAGCAGAAATTCAATGCGTAATCTCAGCATTCAATGTGTATTCCTGAATAATCTCATTTTTCAATTATTCAACTATTTCATTTTACCAAGTTCAACGTTAGCCAGATTAGTCAACATTTATATGTTTCGATGCAACAACAAGATGTTATTTGTAACAAGTAGTTTTGTTGGTTGGTTAATTGGTCACATTTTATTCATGAAATGGGTTGGATTGGTATTAGTCTGGATACAGCAAAATCATTCTATTCGATCTAATAAGTACCTTGTCTCAGAATTGAGAAATTCTATGGCTCGAATTTTTAGTATTCTCTTCTTTATTACCTGTGTCTACTATTTAGGCAGAATGCCGTCACCTATTTTTACTAAAAAACTGAAAGAAACCCCAGAAACGAAAGAAAGTGAGGAAGAAACAGAACAGGAAGAAGAGGGATTCACCGAAGAAGATCCTTCTCTATCCCTTTTTTCGGAAGAAAAGGAGGATCCGGACAAAATCCAAATCGATGAAATGGAAAAGATCCGAGTGAATGGAAAGGACAAAACAAAGGATGAATTCCACTTGCACTTAAAAGAAGCATGCTATAAAAATAGCCCAACTTCGTTAGAAATACTTAAAGAAGAAAAGAAAAACTTCTTCGGGTTTGAAAAATCCCTTCTTTTTCTTCTTTTCGACTATAAACGTTGGAATCGTCCAACGCGATATATAAAAAACAATCGATTTGAAAATGCGGTAAGAAATGAAATGTCACAATATTTTTTTTATACATGTCAAAATGATGGAAAACAAAGAATTTCTTTTACATATCCACCCACTTTATCAATTTTCTGGGAAATGATACAAAGAAAGATTTCTTTGGATACAACAGAAAAATTCTTATATGATGATGAACTATCCAATAATTGGATTTCTACAAATGAACAAAAAAGAAACAGTTTAAGCAATGAATTAAATAATAGAATTACGGTTCTAGACAAAGACATTTTTTATATAGATGTACTCGATAAAAAAACAAGATTATGCTTAGAAAACAAAATAGTAAATTAATAAAAAAATGGATACATAGAATAAATACCAAAAAAGATACGAGGAGATTCGACCCCCTCCTACATACTTAATACCCTCCCCTACAAAAAAACTGGTAACACCAAAACCATTCGGAATCCCATCAATTATTCGTCTATCAAAAGCAGAAATTAGTTCAGCTAAAGCTCTTACACCCTTAATTAAGAATATTTCATAAAAAGCATCTATATAACCGCGGTTAGCTGACCAATTATATATTATATTTAATATTTTGTCCCCAAAAACTCTCTTTTGACCTTTTTTATCAAATGAATTGATTAAGTCAAAACTTTTTAACGATGAATAAATGGGTTTATACAAAAGGAAGGCTATAAATATTCCTAATAGGCCCTTCTTGAGTCTAGGGTAAAAAGAGCCAACCTTGGTAATATTTACCTTAGCATATGTCCCGACTAGAATTTAATTTCTAATCATTCTCATCATTATAATGGTAGAATTACTGTCGCTTGGAACCCTCATGTTTTCACAGTTGATGTGTTATATATGACCGATCAATTTATTCACACTGAAACTTTGGTTAATGCTACTAGAATTAAATTTCTATGTACTTTTGTGTATGGCCATAATGATGCTCAGAAAAGAGATACCCTGTGGAACTTTCTTTCAGATATAACTGCTACCCATTCCAAACCATGGTGTGTAGGTGGTGACTTCAATGCTATCATGCATTACGATGATAGAATTGGCTCCATTATGCGAGAAAAAGAGATTAGGCCGATGGCTAATTGTATGCATCAATGCAGGCTTCATGATGTCAAAAGTATGGGTAGATTTTATACTTGGAATAACAAGCAAGATGGGTGTAACAGAGTCTTATCGAAGATTGATAGATTCTTAAGCAATCAACTTTAAGAGAGCACCTTCCAAGAGGCTATCGTTAATTTCACTCCAGAAGGGGATTTTGACCATAGCCCTATGGTGATCACCACAGTGACAATGCACCATGGTCTTAAGCCTTTCAAATTTTATAATCATTGGGTGGCCCATGAGCTTTTCAAAGAGACAATCCAGTATGCCTGGAATCTTAAATGCGAGGGCACTAGAATGTTTAAAGTAATTCAGAAATTGAAGAAGTTGAAGCCCCTGCTTAAAGCAATAGATGGAAGAACTGAGTCCTCTCTGGCTGTAGCTTTTAAGGATGCTAAAACCTCTCTATTTCAAGCACAAGAAGCATTGCACCAAAATCCATGTGACCCCAATCTGGCACATGTAGAAAAGATAGCAGCAGTTAATTTTCAGAAGACTAAACGTGATTATCAGATGATTCTACACCAGAGAGCAAAGCTCCATTGGCTAAGAGAGGGTGATGAGAACACCAAACTGTTTCATAATTATATCAAAGGGAGAAAAAAGAACAACCTTATCTTAGCTTTGTACGATATGGATGGCAATTGGGTTAATACACCTAATCTTATCACTGACTCCTTTACTGATTTTTACACTCACTTGTTAGGTACCTCGATGGAGTGCAGATGTTGTGTCTATGATCATATTATCAAGCAGGGCCGGTGTCTGGAGAATAAGCAACATTTGCTACTTGACTGTATCTTCTCACAGGAAGATATCAAGAAAGCTTTTTTCTCGATCAACAAAAACAAGGCCCCCGGTCTTGATGGTTATAATAGTGCCTTATTCCAACACTCTTTGGATATCATAGGAGATGAGGTGTCATGGGCAATTCAGGATGCTTTCCGGTCTAGGAAATTACTCAGAAAAATCAACATAACTGCTGTTACTCTCATTCTCAAGGTGAATGTTCCAAAGTCAGTCAAGGAATATAGACCTATAGCTTGTTGTACTGTTATCTACAAATGCATTACCAAGCTTATTTGCTCTCAACTTGGCAAGGTACTACCCTCAGTGATCAGTTCGAATCAGGGTGCGTTCATTTCGGGTAGGAATATTATTCACAATGTTCTCCTCTGTCAGGACTTGGTCAAACTTTATAGACCGAGTCAGAAACAACGAGGTTGCCTCATGAAGCTTGATATAGCCAAGGCTTATGACATGGTAGAGTGGAGCTTTATTGAGGACATGCTCGCCCATCTAGGCTTTCCTACTCATTTCATTGAGATGGTGATGACGTGCATTACCACTCCTGCCTATTCTTTACTCATTAAGGGTAATCCTACTCCTCTTATTCTACCCAAAAGAGGCCTCAGACAAGGTGACCCGCTTTCCCCGCTTTTGTTCACCCTTTGTATGGAATACAGGACTAGAATTCTTCAGCAAGTGGCTACTTTCCCTGGCTTTAAATTCCACCCAAGATGCAAAGCTCTCAGACTAAATAACATATGGTTTGCAGATGATATGTTACTCTTTTGTAGTGGTGATATTGACTCCATTGCCATGATGATCAGTGGTCTTAAGCTCTTCTCAGAGACCACAAGCTTGCAGGTTAGTGCGGAAAAGTCAAAAATATATCTTGCAGGCATGACAACACTTGAACAAGAGATGATTGATAAGTTTTCTGGTTTTAGGATAGGTAAGCTTCCTTTTACTTACCTTGGGGTTCCAATGGACACCAAGAAGATCACTCCTAGGGAGTGTGAAGTCCTCATTGACAAAATGTGTAAGAGGATCAAGCTATGGAGCTCTCGGAATCTTTCTTACAGTGGTAGATTACAATTGGTAAATTCTATTCTTACCTCAATCTGTACGTATTGGACTCAGATTTTTATACTACCTAAAACAGTCATTACAAGAATAAATAGTGTGTGTCAACATTTTCTTTGGCATGGAGTTAGCGATAGTACTAAACATGGGAACATTGCTTGGGAAAATCTATGTCATTTTAAAAAAGAAGGGGGTCTGAATATTAGGAATATTTGGTTATGGAACAAGGCAGCTATTGGTAAACAAATTTGGTCCATTTGCCAAAAGAAGGATAATTTGTGGGTTAAATGGGTTCATGCGTTGTATATTAAAGAGCAACAATGGGAGGATCACAGACCTCCCATCACTGCGATTTGGGTATGGAAAGGGTTATGTAAATTACGTGAAGAAATCATCTCCATTTTTCACCAGCAGCCCAGCACGCATTATAGCATCAAGGGTGTATATAATCAGCTACAACCTATTGGAATCAGTGTCCCCTGGAGCAGACCTGTTTGGTGCAGGTTTTCTGTGCCTAAACATCGTTTCATCATTTGGCTAACTGTGAGAAGAAGACTGTTCACGAGAGACAGACTTCTTCATTTCAATTTGGTGGATGATGCTACTTGTGTCCTTTGCAAAACTGATATAGAAACTCATGATCATTTGTTCTTTAATTGCCTTTGTAGTGCCGTGATTCTGAAACAGGTTATGCAGTGGCTCGGCTATAATTTCCAGACCCGTTCGTTGCAACACCTTCTACAAAACGGATGGAACATAAAGGGAGACAGATTAAAGAAGCTTACGGTATTGGTGGCTATTGCAGCCACGGTGTATGCAGTTTGGAAGCTTAGGAATGATATAATCTGGAGGCATAAAGATGCAGCAGCCACAACACAGATGGTTGATCATATTAAGTGGATCGTGAAGAATAGAATGCTCCAATTGTGTAATGATAACAATAGACATATAGATTGGCTCAAAGCTTTGTAATCTCTGTTTTTGGAATGATGCTACAAATGATTTAGCATTGCTTTGGAACCCTTCCTAGAAGGTGGCCATAGTTTATGCTCATGATGGATTTGCATCATTTTGTTCCATGTTCTTGTAACTGGTTAGTTTGTTGATGAAATAAAAATCTTATTTCTCAAAAAAAAAAATAAAAATAAAAAAAAAAAAAAAAAAAATAATAATAATAATAATAATAATAATAATTTACCGTAAATATGAGTTAAAATGTTAGTTATGTTCATTATCCACATTTATTTGTGGGGGGAAATAAGAAGAAAAACAATGGACAGTGATATCATGCAGCCACACTTATCAAGTGAGGAAAGTTTTCAATACCTATAAGCATGGCTAGTAACCTAAAAGGGTGGTTAAAAGCTACTACCAGCCAAGCTTATTAGGAACTTTAGCCACGTTTAATAAACGTGCCTACAAATTTACCAACACAAGTAGAGATCACGCTTAATTAAGAGTGACCAAATGTATCGGCCTTACATATAAGTGTGCCTGACTGCATTTTTAAGCGTAGGTAGATGCAATTTTTTTATAGTGCACAAAAAAGTTGTTGCAATAAACTGTAAAACATATTGCAACCACTGTCTTTGTAATTAATTATTGCCTGGTCTTTTTAATAAACAAAGCCAATGCATGAAACTTAAGACCTTTGGAAATGAACTCCAAGAAAATAATATAGAACAATAAAACCCAACATTATCTATTTACATTTGACCTAAAATGATCTTTCCACCACAAACCCATAACATATTGTTATCTACATTTTATCTTTATTTTTACCCCTATAAGTGGCTTGTTTAGCATGAGCAAACTACATGTTATAGCATTGGTTTATTGGATTTTACGCTTGTTTCATTGCTTTGGTATTTTATTTCATTTCAGGATCTAATCATCAACACCGAGCACAAACTAGCCCCTTTGGTTGCATACATTGCTCACCTAAACACCGAGGGCTCAAAGAAATGAAACGTCATGAGCTAAGCCACAAGAACAAGCCAAAAAGAAACCAAAGTAGACCCACTCGACCAGAATGGGCTCGAGCCAAGGTAGCTCCAGCAGTCCAGGAACATTGCTCGAGTCAGAAGCTGAGAATTACATTTCTGAAGTTCCCTCGACCGGTCGAGCGAAGTGCATTTAAACTTCCAGAGCTTCTGATCATAAGCAATATTCAATTCAAGAGTACAACACATTCGCCTTACTGGTCGAGCAAGAAGGCTCGCATTGAGCGGAGCCAAATTTCACATTCTCTCCAATTTTTAAAGTTTCTGATGTCGGACCTGATGGTGGCTCGACTGGTAGAGTGGGATTCGCTCTAGTCGAGCGAAATGGGCGGCATCAACTTTTTCGATCTTTTTAAGTATCATTCGAGGTCAAATTACATTTGTTGCTTCTAATTTCTACTGCCAAGACTGCCAGCCACCTTACCCTCTCCATTAGGGGTGACACCCACCCTCCTACAAGCTAGGGGTGGTGGAGCATTCATGAAACCACCACCCACAACTTGTTTTTGAAGCCTATAAATAGAGAAGAGGAAGATGGAGCTATCATCTGAGTTTTCACCTTTCATTTTGAGTAATTTCTATGTATTCTTCATAGCTTTGCTTTCATTTCAATTAAGAATTGGTATTAGCATAATTTCTCTTTCAATTCAATTAAGTATTTTCATTTTGGAAATACAATCTTAACTTCGTCCTTTATTGTAATAATTTGCAACTTGGAATTCTTCAACCATTGATGTACTATTATTGAAGCTTTCGGAAAGTATTACATTGAATCATCAAAGCATCTTGTTCATCCTTAGATTGAACTTAAAAGAGTAATATTTATCCTTGCTTATATTGTTTTCAATTCATGTCACTTAGTTATCTTTGATTGTTTTCCTTTAGTTTCATATATTCATGCTTGTGGATCTTCAAATTATATTGAACTCATCTCTTTAGGATACTCTTGTTTAATTTATTCATCTATGATTCTTGGCTCATTTGCAATCAACAATTTCAATATGAGTATGAGTGAGTAGCTTTTTTTGGCTTAGGCTAGGCATCATCACCATGTATGTAGTTTGAATTGCCTTCTTTAACCTTAGATTAGTTGTGTTGTTTATGTTTTAAGATGGATTTTGCTATCATGTTGTAGTGTCGCTGAATTGAGGGCGAGAGTCAATTTTTAACGATAATCTATGCTTAAAAGTTAAGACATCTCCATGAGAATAGGTAGATGCTTTGATTGGAAATGTTGAATGAGTGCTTCATGACTTAAATTATGCTTAGCTCCATGAGAATAGTTAGTTGACTATGTTTAGGAAGCTTTTGTTGCTCGAGAAAGAACATTAGTACTTATGATACATTCTTCTCCATAACAAAATATCCATGACCTTAGGTTAATGTTTAGTAAACACTACTTTGGTGAGAAAGCTTAGCCTATGCCTCTTAACATATTGATCATTTTATCCTTGCTTTTGGTTCATTGTATCCTTATTTACTTTTATGCTTTATTTTCATTAAGTACTTTTAATTGCTTGTATTAATTATTTCTATCTCCGAACATCATATTATACGTTTTCGAACACACTAATTAATCGAGAAACTATTAACTTAAACCCCTACTCTTTATGGATTCAACCTGTACTTGTCGAGGTACTACGCTACGCCATGCACTTGCGGTATTACTATTGAAGGACGTAAAGTCCCGATAAAGTTTTTTGCGCCGTTGCCGGGGATTGGCGACTTCGTTAATTGTTTTTTTTTTATTATTGAGTTCATTGTTCTTTATAATTTTGAGTTGTTTTCATTTTGCTCTTCACGTTGCACTTGACCCCGATTTTCTAGTGTAGTGTAGGCAAACTAGATCTCAAGGACAAGAAAATCTTGTACCTATAAATCCTGAAATTGGGAGAAGAAGAAGGAGACGGAAACAACGAAAAAGGTCGGTACAACACCCAAAATCCCTTCGGGAATATGCCATGCCTGATGGGAGTCTAGGGTCAAGTATTGTTCAGCGAACCATCACAGTCGCAAACTATGAGATCAAACCAGCTTTCTTTCAATTCATTGCTCAGAATCAATTTGCCGGCACTGAGATGGAGAATGCAAACGACCACCTAGATGAGTTTGTGAACAAGTGTGGCATTGTGAAATATCAGGGGATTTCTGATGAACAAATGAAGCTGATTTGTTTCCCCTACTCACTCCGTGGTGAGGCAAGAGATCGGTTAAGATCCGAAGGGCCATAAAAGTATCGTACTTGGGAGGCATTATCTAAGACTTATACGAGGCTTGGGAAAGATATAAAGGGTTGCAAAGGAAGTGCTTGTACCATGGAATCCCAAATTGACTCTTAATTCAAAATTTTTATAATGGTCTTAGGGACGAGATACAGATTTCAGTAGATGCTACAGCTGGAGGAACATTGATGGCCAAAACCCCTGAGGTGGCTAAGCAAATAATCGAGGAAATGTCTTCAAACTTCCGTTGGAGAGATAAAAGGAATACCACGACAGGTGGAAAATATGAAGTGGATACATTAGTTGCCATTCAAAACTCTGTCCACGGATTGTCAAGAAGGATGGACCAATTGAGTGTAGCGAACACACTGAAGGCTTGTGAAGTGTGTGGAATCCAAGATCATCCCCCATCTGAGTGTACAACAGTAGAATCCTTATCAAGCCAACAAGTTAATGCAGTGTACAACCAAGGAAAGCCACCATTCAACCCATACGCCAACACTTACAATGAAGGTTGGAAGCATCATCCCAACTTTTCATATAAAAATCCCAATGCATCATTGAACCCACCATCATATCCTCAACCTCCACCAATATATAACCAACAACCCCCAAGGTTACAAAGACCTCTACCACCAAACTCACCACAAAAATCAAATTTAGAATCCATGATGGAGAACTTCATTGCCACTCAGTCCAAGATTAATGCTAATACTTCTGATGCCATCCAGCAGATTGAAGCACACAACAAAATCATTGATAATCAGATGGCATAGATGGCGCAGCAATTAAGAAATCTTTCCCAACCCACTGGACAGCTGCCAAGCAACACCGAGAAAAACCCCTCGGGGCATGTAAATGCAGTTACACTATGAAGCGGCACCACTTATAATCCTCCACCCATGGTTGTTGTTGAGAATGAAGAAGAAGAGTTGCTAGTAGAGGAAGAAGCACCTAATGAGGGATAAAAGGAGGAACAACCAACACCTTCCCTAGAGAAGAGAAAGGATCCCACCACTGATGTATATGTACCTCCTATTCCTTTCCCACAGAGATTAGCGCGTCGCAAGCATGAAGAAAAATATGGGAAGTTTTTAGAAGTTCTGAGTAAGCTTGAAATAAACATTTCCTTCATAGATGCTATCAAGGAGATGCCTTCTTATGCAAAATTTCTAAAGGAGGTATTATCTAACAAAAGGAAGCTGCCAGAAATAAGCGTAGAAACACTAAGAGGAGAATGCAATATTATCTTAGAGTGCAAGGTGCCGAAAAAAGAAGCTGACCACGAGAGTTTCACCATTCCAGTCAAATTTGGTGAAGTTTTGGTTAATAAAGCACTTGCTGATTTGGGAGCTAGTGTGAGTATTATGCCGCTATCTTTATTCAAGAGGATCAATGCGAAGATCAAGCCAACAAGGATGTCTTTGCAGCTAGTCGATAGATCAGTAAGGTTTTTAGTTGGAGTTGTTGAAGATTTGCCAGTTCAACTAGGGAAGTTCTATGTCCCTTGTGATGTTGTGATTATGGATATTGTTGAAGATCATGTCATACCTATCATTCTTAGGAAAGATTTTTTGAAGACTGCACAGGCTGTTTTTGATGTGTTCAATGGCAAGCTTACATTGAACATCTTGGGGGAGGACATTGAGTTTCATCTTCCATCAATGATGAAAGGACCCGCTGTTGAATCACTGAATATAGCAGAATTAGCAAGGGTTGAGCTTATGCATCCACAGTATGATGACCCTTTGTGGTCAATCTTAGAAGGAGTTAGGATGAAAGGTGCTCAGAGGCCGCAAGTTTGAAGAAGCTGTTAGATGAACCAGATTTCTGTATGGAACCAGTGATGGAGACAGTTTTGGAGGCTTCTTTGACAGTTAAACAGGAGAGATCCACGCCTCCTCAAGTAGATCTTAAACCCCTTCCCTCTTCATTAAAATATGCTTATTTAGGAGAAAATGAAACTTATCCAGTCATTTTTAATGCTAAATTAAATAATACTCAACTTGACAAATTGATTGCATTGATTGAAAATTTCAAGAGTGTTATAGGTTACTCAATAGACGATATCACTGGTATAAGTGCATCTTTTTATATGCATAGAATATTTCTTGATGATGATCATGCCACATCTATAGAACCTAAAGGAGATTGAATCCTAATATGAAAGATGTTGTGAGAAAAGAGGTTCAGAAATTACTTGACGCAGGCATAATCTACCCTATCTTTGATAGTAGGTGGGTTAGCGCCGTATAGGTAGTGCACAAAAAAGGTGGCATGACTATTATAAAAAATGATAAGGGTAAGCCAATATCCACTATAACAGTTACGGGTTGGAGAATGTGCATAGATTACAGAAAATTGAATAAAGCAACCCGTAAAGATCATTTCCCTTTGCCTTTTATAGATTACATGTTGGAACGTTTGGCAAACCATTCATATTTTTGCTATTTAGATGGATACTCTGGATTCTTCCAGATCCCTATCTGTCTAGATGATCAAAAAAGGACAACTTTTACTTGTCCCTATGGGACCTTTGCATATCAAAGGATGCCCTTCGGTCTCAGCAATGCCCCCGCCACGTTCCCACAATGCATGATGGCCATTTTATCTTATTTTTTTGAGGATTTTATGGATGATTTTTCTGTGTACAGAACATCTTTTGTACCATGCTTAAGCAACCTCGAAAAGGTGCTCCTTAGGTGTAAGGAGACCAACCTCATCCAAAACCAGGAAAAATGCCATTTTATGGTACAACAGGGGGTAGTGTTAGGTCATGTTATCTCCAACAGGGGCATTGAGGTAGATAAAGCAAAAGTAGGGATCATAGAGCGTTTACCTCCCCCCCTCTGATGTTAAGGGGATAATGAGTTTCCTTGGTCACGCTGGTTTTTACCGGAGGTTTATCAAGGATTTCTATAAGATTGCTAGGCTTCTAACTGAGCTCCTCGCTAAAGATGTCGCGTTCTTGTTGACTAACGATTTCCTTAAAGCTTTTAACAAATTGAAACAAGCTCTTATCTCTGCTCCTATTATCCAACTGCCGGATTGGAATATCCCCTTTGAAATTATGTGCTGTAGGAATGCTAATAGATGATCGAATGCAATAAGAGGAGGGGGGTGAATTGTTGTGTTGTTAGTTTAAGATTTTTTGCTCAACTTTTTGCGGAATTGTATCAAGTAAAGAACAAAACTTAAACTTAAAAACGAAAAGAAAAATAATAAAAGGAGACAAGAATTTTACGTGGAAACCTTCTTGGCCTAATAAGAAGGAAAAACCACGACCCCCCGGGATTTCAAAATTCTCACTATGTTAAGGCAATCAATTACAATTACACATAACAATGTTTTGCTTCACTTAAAGATTCTCTATTCTCTAAATGCTTCTCTTAAAGCTTCTCTACTTTAGGCCTAATTCTCTTCTCTTCTATTCTCTCCTTCTCTTTCTCTTCTCACGATTCTCTCTTCTTCTACCCTTAGACTTCCCACAAGTCTAATTACAACATAACACTCAATTACCCTTTACAAGGCCAATTCTCATAAAGATCAAAATGAAATTGTTGCTCAAGAAAAATATTATGAATTAATTGGCATTTAAAAAAAAACTTAGAATATTTTTCTCAATTAAATCTCCCTTAGATGGACACTCTCAATGCAACATTCATTCATTCATTCATACCCACTGAACTGTAATTTCCCTCTTTTATAAGGGGAACAGCAAGCAGTGCACTCAGCCCATGTTCTCCACGAGTTGCACATATCCCACGTTCTCCATAACTTACTTACTCCCAAAGAAAATGGAAAGTTAGTTAAAGGTAGGAGTGGAATGTAACTGCTGTACACATGCACGGTTAAAACATCATGGGTTAAGGAAGATCCTAAATTATAGGAGACCAATTCAAAGAAGAGAACAAGTCTCTTGAATTCCGAGTTTATAGGAGATAAACAAGGAATTGATCTTCTCCATGTTTTTAGGCGAATTAAAATCATTTTGCCAATTAATAAATAAACTTAATTAAGCAACTAATTAAATTTTAACCTTTTACATTAACTAAAAACAGAAATCATAATATTCGTAATTTCCAGTTAATATCTTCTTCAGACCTGCATCGTGAGGAACAGCGTACTGTCTCCATCTACAACATTCGTCAGAACTTTAACTCTAGGAATAGCAGACTGTTTTCCAGAGCAATTTCCCAACTTCTTGGATATTTGAGACACATACATTTTCCACGAATCAAGTCATAGGCTTCATCAACGATTCACATTAAATCGGATATATACCTACAAAACAATCTCTAAAAATATGTTTGTTTATTTACAAGTGAAGTCATCATCAAAACCTTAAGAGGCCAACAAATTCCCCCTTTTTGATGATGGAAAACTTTATAAACAAACTTAAGTGAAATAGAGTAAAACAAAATTCATAGAGCATACTAGAGATTAAAGTAACTCTAATTAACTTAGCAAATCAACTTGTTAGAATATAATTTACCAAGCATTCATAAACAAACAGTTTACTCTAAAATATCAAATATTTTTCAAATGTTTTCAAAATTAATTAACTTAAAACTTAAATGAAATAAACTAAGTTAAACGAAAATAGACTGAATAAATTAACATAAATAAAATAAAACTAACATAATAAAACTATAATAAACCTAATAATAATAAACATAACTTATTAAGTATTTTCACAGAATCAAATATTCATGAGGACTTCATGAGAACTTCAACAAACTTAGCAACACAGATGATCACTAAACTAGCATAAACACAGCAGCACACATATCATTCATAAGAATCAATATAAATCAACAAGATATGTAACTGTGTACTCACTGCTCCTGTTAAGTTTGTGCATAATCTTCCCCCTTTTGACATCAATCAAAAAGAATTGGGAGTTATCAAATCTCAGCACAAACCATATAGATTTGTTAGTGATGAAAACAACAAACAACAATAATAAAAGCAAGTGCTATGAACAATGATTAAACCTGCATAGAGTTAATTTTCACAGACCATAGAAAATAAAAACAAAGAAAAGTAGCAATTGTTCAAAGTTACAACAACCATGTACCCCAGATGTTACAAGGCAAAAAGAAAAATTGTTTGTTAAGTAATACAGCCAACAAATCATTAAATTTTTGAGCAGAGGGATCAAGGGTCAGTCTCTTCTTCATCAATGTACTCAGTCTGCACCTCCACTGTGTCCAGCTTGGCACCAAGGCGTTGTTCCATTTGGTTTAGCTGATCCACAATAGAAGCAAGCGAGACACGAGTTTCATCCTGAAATGCAATGAATTGAGACTGTAGATCAAGGAGCTTGGAGAGAATGGAATGTAAGGAAACTGCAGGAACAGAGTCAAAGTTAGTACAGCCAATATTGGGTGAAGTGTGTGATTGTGGTGGTGGTGTACATGGGATAGGTGATGGTGGTGGTGATGGAATTTGATGTGGTGGTGAATTGGCTGGCTTGGGAGAGGTAGGTTCATCAGATGTTGGCTCAGGGATGGTGTCAGATGGTGTTTCATCAACCAAAGTAGCCTTGCGTTTCGAGGCCAACCTCCTACTCTTCCTTTGCATTGACTTAGCCTTTTTCCTCATAGCCAACACAATCTCTTCATCACTGGAATCACTGCAGAGATTGTGAGGAACATTTTCATCCAAGGCTTCCTTTTTCTTTTCCTTTTCCCCCTTACTTGCAGCTCCATCCTGTTCCTCTTTCTCAGATTTTTCAGTATTTTCAGAGGGAACAGGATCTTGTTCCTTTTCTTCCTCATTCTCCTTGTCCTCCTTTTTCTCCTCTTCCTCTTCAGCCCCTTCTTCTTCAGATTCAACTTCTACAACCTCCTCATGCATCAATACTCCCTCATCATTCAATTTTAAACGCAAATTTTGTAAACATTTAGCACCAATTTTCATATCGGGACCCATTGGGAACTCCAACCCTTCCAATGGGACCTCAAACTTCCTAAAAATCCATGTTAGCAACCCTCCATAACCAATAAAACTTTTCTTTTCAATGCAGTCTGATAAATGAGAGATCATCAACGAAGGAAAATTTATTTTAATATGTTTTTCCATGCAGTAAATCAAGGTGGCATCACGCAAACTCACTTGACTACGTTTTGAGTTTCGTGGTAAGATAAATCTGCGAGCAACATTGTACAACAATTTATGCATAGGGGACAGAACATTGTGACTGATCTTCCCCTTTTGATCAACTCCTAAAAATTTTAAAATTGTTCGTTCATTAATGCCAGAAAATGCAATCTTTGACCCAATATGATATGTATCAAAACCAACATTGGGAACATTAAACCATTCCCCTAATAAAGCGCTGTTAAATTCAATTTAAACAGTTTTAATAACACTAGAACACATTCCGCCATCATTAGAGAAATTTACAATAAATTCTCTCATTAGGTTTGGAAAAATCGAATTGCAACTGTAGTTTGACATCAATGATTCCCATTCTTGAAACTTTAAAATGTCATGCAATCTAGGAAAGTTAGTAGAATCATACCAATATTTGTCCAACCCGAACCCTACAGTCATCTCCTTTGAAACTTCTTCTGCGCTGTTTGGATCTACATGCTTCGATCGCTTAACTACTCTAGAAGATGAACCACCTGTTGACATTTTTCTTTTGGTACTAGTGGGTTCAGTGGAGTGTTTTGGTGATTCTTGTGTGGTTTCAGTTGGTGTGGGTGGTGCATCCTGCAGTAATGGTGGTGGAAGAACTACTCTTAGTGGTTTTGGTTGATCGGGCATACAGGATTTGGGAGTTTTCTTGCCTGATTTAGAGGATTTGGGGGTTTTCATTTTTGAATTTTTTGAAGGTTTTGAGCGAGAAGGAAGGACGGTTTCTTGGGGGATTGAGAGAAGGTTTGGGAAGGTAATGGGTAATGACATGAAGCAGGGGTTTTTAAATGATTGGAGTGACGGTTACTCCTCCAAATCCCATCTCTTTATTGCCTTAGCATTACTTGAGTGAAGAAGAATCGTTTTCCCAAAACTCTCAATTCCATCTCTTTATTGGCCGTACAAAAAAAATGTGAAATCTGAATAAAATATGAAATAAGAAATTTTAAAAAAAATTAATTATGATTTTATGAAATATTAACAATATATTATGATATTATGATATTATGAAATATTATGAAGAAAATAATGAACATATTGCTTTGGTCTGATTGAATTAACAACATGCAAACGTAAAAACATTCATAGTACTAACTTTATTACGTGTTTACCTGATCCATGCAATAATTGATTTTCAATCAAGATTTTGAGATTGATTCCTGACCTTTTCATTTTCATGATGCTTCAATGGGAAATATATGCAACTAACTTTAGTGGAGCTTGATCATACCAAGTTCCAATCTCATCTTTTCATATTGTTCCCTAGGAAGTGGTTTGGTCAGAATATCTGCAACTTGTTCATTTGTGTTAACATGCTTCAGTACAATATTTTTGTGTTCTACGTTATCCTTAAGAAAATGATGTCTAATATGTATATGTTTAGCACGTGAATGATGCACTGGATCTTTAAATATACATATGGCACTAGTATTATCACAATAAATAGGAATGCATTCAACTTTGATACCAAAATCTCTAAGTTGCTGTTTTATCCAAAGCATTTGGGAACAGCAAGCTGCTGCTGCTACGTATTCAGCTTCTCCAGTGGATAATGCAACTGTGTTTTGTTTCTTGGAACTCCATGAAACTAAACATGAGCCAAGATATTGTACCATACCTGATGTACTTTTTCTATTAACAAGATCACCTGCATAATCTGCATCACTAAAACCTTTTAAATCATAAACATCACTTTTAGGATAAAATAGGGACAAGTCGTCTGTTCCCTTCAAATATCTCAAAATACGTTTGACTGCAGTGAGATGTGATTCTTTAGGATTTGATTGAAATCTAGCACATAAACCAACACTAAAAGAAATATCAGGTCTACTTGCAGTTAGATACAATAAAGAACCTATCATGCCTCTATACATTTTTTGATCTACGTTAGTTCCATTTAGGTCTTCATCTAGTCTAACATTGGTAGCCATAGGTGTATGATTGGTTTTTGCATTATTTAGTCCATATTTCTTAAGAAGTTCTTTGATGTATTTTTGTTGATGAATAAAGATACCATTTTCAGTTTGTTTAATTTGCAAACCAAGAAAGAAATTTAATTCTCCCATCATGCTCATTTCAAATTCTGTACCCATAAGGTTAGCAAATTCTTTACATAACAGATCATTAGTAGCACCAAAAATAATATCATCAACATAAATTTGAACAACCAAAATATTAGAACCTTTATTCTTAAAGAACAAGGTTTTGTCGATTTTTCCTCTTACAAAGTTATTTTGAATCAAAAACTTTGAAAGTCTTTCGTACCATTGCCTAGGAGCTTGCTTCAAGCCATATAGGGCTTTGTCAAGCTTGTAGACATGATTAGGACAAGAGGTATTCTCAAAACCTGGGGGTTGTTCCACAAAGACTTCTTCATCAAGGTAACCATTTAAGAAAGCACATTTCACATCCATTTGATATAGTTTAAAATTCATAAATGCAGCAAAGGAAATTAAGATTCTGATAGCCTCTAACCTTGCTACTGGAGCAAAAGTCTCAGTGTAATCAATACCTTCTTGTTGATTATAACCTTTAACCACGAGTCTAGCTTTATTTCTAACAATTATTCCATGCTCATCAAGCTTGTTCCGAAATACCCATTTCAAACCAATAACTTTCTTGTTTTTCGGTTTGGGTTCCAAGTGCCACACTTTATTTCTTTCAAACTCATTTAATTCATCTTGCATGGCAACTATCCAATCGGAATCCTTCAAAGCTTCCTCGTGATTTTTTGGTTCAAGTGATGATAGGAACGCAAAGTGTGCACAAAAGTTTCTCAATTGAGATCTAGTTTGTGTTCCCTTATTTATATCACTTATAATTGAATCAAGAGGATGATATCTTTGATACTTCCAAGGTTTAGGCACAAATTCTCTTGAAGGAACAGTAGCATGTTCTTATTCAGCAACTTGATTGACATTCTGTTCAGCTACTGGATCATTTTGCTCATCTGTGGGAATAGCTGGATTGGGAACAGTCTGTTGGTCCTGTTGTGCTGGCAGTTCCTGAACTTGGTCAGTTTCTTCTGCCTCTTCTTGTATCGACTGTTCACTTGCTGTTCCTTGATCTTGCACTTTGATTCCTTCATCTTCATCTTCCAAATTTGCAAGACCTATTTTAATATTACTTGTTTCCTGTTCACTTGTTGAAAAGTTAGTTTCATCAAAGATTATGTGAACAGACTCCTCTACACTCATTGTTCTCTTATTATAAACTCTGTAAGCTTTACTTTGTGACGAATAACCTAGAAATACTGCCTCATCACTTCTTTCATCAAATTTACCTATGTTTCGTTTTCCATTCACATGAACAAAACATTTGCATCCAAATATACGAAAATAGGAAATATTTGGTTTAACACCTTTGAGCAATTCATAGGGTGTCTTTGAAGTGATTGGTCTAATTAGTACACGATTCAATGTATAGCATGCAGTATTAACGGCTTCTGCCCAAAAATTCCTAGGTAGACCACTAGCAATCAACATGGTCCTAGCCATTTCTTCTAAGGTCCTATTTTTCCTTTCTACCACTCCATTTTGTTGTGGTGTTCTAGGTGCGGAAAAATTGTGATTTATACCATGTTCATTGCAATAATTCATGAAGTTTGAATTTTCAAATTCTTTCCCATGATCAGACCTAATGTGAACAATTTGATTATTGGTAGATTTTTGTGTTTTATTAGCAAAGGAAACAAACTCATCAAAAGCTTCATCTTTGCTTGCCAAAAATAAGGTCCACGTGAATCTACTATAATCATCAACAACAACAAACACATACGTTTTGCCACTACGGCTTTGTGTTCTCATTGGTCCACATAAATCCATATGAATTAATTCTAATGGTCTAGTGGTAGTCACACCGTTCTTTGATTTAAAGGATGACCGCACTTGTTTTCCTTTAGCACAAGGATCACAAACTTCATTTTTAAGGAATTTTATTGCAGGTAATCCTCTTACTAGGTCTTTTGATCTTAAAGTGTTAATCAATGAATAACTAGCATGACCTAGACGCTTGTGCCAAAGAAGTGGGTCTTCTTCAATAATACTTAAACACGTTAGACTGTTTCTGGGAACAGTGTCCAGGTCCACCACATAGGTGTTCCCTTTTCTGATTCCCTCCAGCACAGGGTCTCCTGTACTGTTCCTAGAAATTATGCATTTTTCAGAAGTAAACTTAACAGAATTACCTTTGTCGCAAAATTGAGAAATACTCAACAAATTGTGTTTTAAATTCTCGACTAAAAATACATTATCAATGGCATGGGAACTAGACCTTCCAACCTTTCCTTTGGCGATTATCTCACCCTTCATGTTGTCACCGAAGGTTACTGTTCCCCCATCATAGGCTTCAAGTGAGAGAAATTTAGATTTATCACCCGTCATATGCTTGGAACACCCACTGTCGAGATACCATGAGTTGTTCCCCCTCACTTGAACCTGCAAAGCAAATTAGTGGTTAGGTGCAGGAACCCATTCATCCTTGGGTTCCTTGTCGACAATATTTGAATCACATTTCTTAATCCATATACGTTCGACATAATTTTTATTTGCTTTGACATGCTGTTCCCTCTTTGTACATTGATGTTTTAGGTGTCCACTTTTACCACAGAAGGAACAGACATTACTACTAGGGAGATTTATGTATACCTTTTTCTTTTTATCATTCTTAATATAGCCTAGACCTTCTTTACTCTTGGTTTTAGCATCTAGAATCCATTTGGGAATTTCTTTGAATTTCCCTTTTCCTCTTAAGTTTATTTGATCTTTTAGGAACTTATTTTCTTTTTCACTTGATTCTAATTTTAATTTTATTTCTTGAACTTCCGTGCTAAACTCATCAGTGGTTTTATCATTTTCAACCGATTTTAATCCTAACAATTTGCTTTGATTCAATTCAATATTAAGAGTGATAAATTCCTGTTTTAATTTCTCCAACTGCTCTTTCAAAATGATATTCTTATCTAGCAAATCAAAAAATCTACTTTGCACATCGATTCTAAAGGAGTTTAGATATGAGATATGATCTTCACTTAAGTTAAGATCTTTCTCAATTTGGAGACACTTAGCTGTTTTTTCATCTAGCTTTTCTTGTGTCTCTAAAAGCAATTTAATTAGTTTATTCTTACTTATCTTGGACAGATGTTTAGGAGATGGACCAGAAGACATTACCTCTTTTTCTTTGGATTCTTCATGAGATGCCATGAGGCATAGGTTTGCTGTTTCCTCTTCCACTGGAGCTTCTGTCTCAGCCTCGCTCTCCGTATCTGCCCAAGCTGCTATCATTGCTTTTCTAAAATCAGTTTTGAAGTTTCCCTTCTTATATTGTCTTCCAACTTCTCTTGCTTTTCCCTTGCCCTTCTCATTTTTCCTTTGAGGGCAATCCTTGATGAAGTGTTCAGTGCTCCCACACTTATGGCATTCAAAGTTTGTCTTCAAGTTCGGTGTTCCCTTCTCTTTGTTATTTCTTTGATTTCCATATCTTCTGTTCCTGAAGAATTTTTTGAATTTTCGAGCCAACAGTGCTGCTTCCTCTTCACCAGTTTCTGATTCATCGCTATCATCTGCTGCTAGAGCCAGTCCTTTGTTTCGGGAACTGTCAGCTGTTCCCAAATGCAATTCATGGGTCATGAGAGAACCAGCCAGCTCTTCCAAATTAAACTTGGTGAAATCTTTGGACTCCTGGATGGCTGTTACCTTTGCTCTCCAGCGTTCGTCTTGAGGAAGACTCCTAAGTACTTTTCTAACTTGTTCATCAACGGGAATGATTCTACCAAGAGAGACTAACTCATTCGTAATATTTGTGAACCTAGTGAACATTTCTTGAATGTTTTCCCTAGGTTCCATTACGAATCTTTCATATTTGGACATTAGCAAATCAATCTTGGATCTCTTTACTTCACTAGTACCTTCATGGGTAACTTCGAGCAGGTCCCAAATCTGCTTAGCGGTTTTGCAACCCATAATTCGATTGTGCTCATTTGGACCAAGCCCACAGTGAAGTAACTTGATAGCAAGAGCGTTCATCTCCATCTTTTGAAAATCTTCCTTTTCATATTCAGTGATTGGCTTTGGAATTACTTCGTTATTGGAGTTGATGGTTGTCACCTCAAAGTCTCCAATTTCAATAACTCTCCATACTTGGTAATTTTCAGCCTTTATGAATATTTCCATTCTATTTTTCCAGTAGGTATAAAATTTACCATCGAACATGGGTGGCCTTTGTGTGGAGTACCCCTCTTCCATGCGCTCGTTCATCTTCAACATCTTTCCAGGGAACAGGATACTGCTCTCAGGGTTTCCTGATTAAATGAGGAACAGGGCTCTGATACCAATTGTAGGAATGCTAATAGATGATCGAATGCAACAAGAGGGGGGGGGGGGGGGGGGGGTGAATGGTTGTGTTGTTAGTTTAAGATTTTTTGCTTAACTTTTTGCGGAATTGTATCAAGTAAAGAACAAAACTTAAACTTAAAAACGAAAAGAAAAATAATAAAAGGAGACAAGAATTTTACGTGGAAACCTTCTTGGCCTAATAAGAAGGAAAAACCACGACCCCCCGGGATTTCAAAATTCTCACTATGTTAAGGCAATCAATTACAATTACACAAAACAATGTTTTGCTTCACTTAAAGCTTCTCTATTCTCTAAATGCTTTTCTTAAAGCTTCTCTACTTTAGGCCTAATTCTCTTCTCTTCTATTCTCTCCTTCTCTTTCTCTTCTCACGATTCTCTCTTCTTCTACCCTTAGACTTCCCACAAGTCTAATTACAACATAACACTTAATTACCCTTTACAAGGCCAATTCTCATAAAGATCAAAATGAAATTGTTGCTCAAGAAAAATATTATGAATTAATTGGCATTTAAAAAAAAAACTTAGAATATTTTTCTCAATTAAATCTCCCTTAGATGGACACTCTCAATGCAACATTCATTCATTCATTCATACCCACTGAACCGTAATTTCCCTCTTTTATAAGGGGAACAGCAAGCAGTGCACTCAGCCCATGTTCTCCACGAGTTGCACATATCCCACGTTCTCCATAACTTACTTACTCCCAAAGAAAATGGAAAGTTAGTTAAAGGTAGGAGTGGAATGTAACTGCTGTACACATGCACGGTTAAAACATCATGGGTTAAGGAAGATCCTAAATTATAGGAGACCAATTCAAAGAAGAGAACAAGTCTCTTGAATTCCGAGTTTGTAGGAGATAAACAAGGAATTGATCTTCTCCATGTTTTTAGGCGAATTAAAATCATTTTGCCAATTAATAAATAAACTTAATTAAGCAACTAATTAAATTTTAACCTTTTACATTAACTAAAAACAGAAATCATAATATTCGTAATTTCCAGTTAATATCTTCTTCAGACCTGCATCGTGAGGAACAGCATACTGTCTCCATCTACAACATTAGTCAGAACTTTAACTCTAGGAACAGCAGACTGTTTTCCAGAGCAATTTCCCAACTTCTTGGATATTTGAGACACATACATTTTCCACGAATCAAGTCATAGGCTTCATCAACGATTCACATTAAATCGGATATATACCTACAAAACAATCTCTAAAAATATGTTTGTTTATTTACAAGTGAAGTCATCATCAAAACCTTAAGAGGCCAACATGTGCGATGCAAGTAACTATCTATAGTGGCTGTTTTAGGTTAAAGGAAGGATGGCAAGTTGCATGCCATCTATTATGCGAGTAAGACATTTGATCCAGCTCAGATGAATTATGCAACAACAGAGAAAGAGCTTTTGGCAGTTGTATTTGCCATATAGAAATTTAAGCCTTACCTGTTAGGTTCAAAGGTGATCGTCCACATCGATCATGCATCTTTGAGGTACTTGATGGCAAAGAAAGACGCTAAGCCTCGCTTGATTCGGTGGATTCTCCTACTGCAAGAGTTTGATTTAGAAGTGCAGGATAAGAAGGATGTAGAGAATGTTGTTGCCGATCACTTATCCCGGCTGATTCATGATGGTGGAGCAAGTTTGGAAGGTCCGATTAATGATTCATTTCCAATAAGTGTCTCTTAGCTTTAAGCATGACAAGTCTTCCATGGTATGCTGATTTGGCTAATTATCTAGCAAGTGGAATAATTTCAAGAGATATTTTTGGGAGGACCCGTTCCTTTGTAGACTATGTGTTGATGGTGTAATTGGAAGGTGTGTTCCACAGGAAAAAGCAGCTTCTATTATCTCACATTGTCACAATCTGCCCTGTGGAGGACATGCTAGTACCTCCAAGACTGCTGCAAAAATTCTTCATTGTGGTTTTTATTGGCCTTCTTTATTGAAGGATACACATGGCTATGTCAAATCTTGCGACAGATGTAAAAGAACAGGGAATATTTCAAAAAGAAATGAAATGCCACTCAACAACATCTTAGAAATCGAAGTTTTTGATGTATAGGGGGTGGATTTCATGGGACCATTCCCATCGTCCTATGGGAATAGGTAAATCTTTTTGGCAGTTGATTATGTGTCGAAATGTGTAGAGGCTATTGCATCTCCTACCAATGATGCGCGCATGGTTACCAAGTTCTTCACGAAACACATTTTTTCGTGATTTGGCACACTGAGGGTATTGATTAGTGATGGAGTGCAACATTTTTCGGAAAAGAGATTTGAAGGTGTATTAAAGAAATATGGGGTTTATCATAAGATTGGTCTAGGGTATCATCCGCAAACTATTAGCCAAGCTGAAATCAGCAAGCGAGAAATCAAGAGCATTTTGGAGAAGACGGTTGCATGGTCGAGAAAAGATTGGGTGAATAAGTTGGATGACTCTCTTTGGGCCTACAGAACAACATTCAAAACCCCTATTGGAACCACACCATACAAGTTAGTCAATGAGAAGCCACGCCATTTACTAGTAGAGCTTGAACATAGAGCATTTTGGGCAATCAAAGCCCTTAATTTTGATCTACTGCGTGCTGGTGAGAAGAGGTTATTAGATATCAACGAACTTGATGAGATACGCTTGGATGCATATGAGAGTTCAAGGCTATACAAGGAAAAGACCAAGCAATGGCATGACAAGGGTCTTATCAGAAGGAGCTTTGAAGTTGGAAAATTGGTGTTTCAATTCAACTCCCGTTTGAGGTTATTTCCAGGGAAACTGAAGTCACGTTGGACGGGCCCATTCAAGATCACGACGGTATTCCCCTATCATTCCATTGAAGGTGAATGGTCATCGTGTCAAACAATATTGCGCAGGTGAGCCTTTTGCGGGGCCAGTGGCAATGCCGCTTGAGCCCCCACGTGTTCTCAATGGATAATGCGCAACGCTCAAGCTAACGACCTTAAACGAATGCTTGTTGAGAGGCAACCCAACTCTGGTATTTTTTTTGTGTATCTTCACTTTAATTTCTTGTTTTTGTTTTCATTATCTAACATATTTTATATATCATGCTTGTACTAAGTTGATGGATGCAGGATTTGATAGTTGGGTTGTTCATTATATGCATAAAAATGAGAAATCTGCACAACTAATGCTGTAGGGTTGAACAAAGGGGTATTTTAAATATAACATTGCACTGTAGGTAGTCTAAATGATTATTACCTAAATAAACCCTCCACTCGACCAGCCGATCAAGTTTGGCTCGGGTCGAGCGATTAGCAGACATCATATAGTGAAACAGGAAAGTTGCTCGACCTGTCGAGCAGCCCTTTATTAGCCCGCTCGACCACTCGAGCAACTAACTTAATTTTTTCCAGAAGCATTAGGAGCAAAACAGAATGCAAATAATGAAACCAGTACCTCGCTCGACAGGTCGAGCAAGATGCAGATTCTGATAGAATTCGCGTTTAAAATCAGTTTTGCTCGACTAATCCTTCATTTCTCACTCAAGCATATCACTTCCTCCCACTTTATCTCACTAAAAACTCAAACCCTAAGCCCTAAAATCCTTCAAACCTTCTACATCCACTCATCAACAACAACATTTCACTCTTCAAATTCATCAATTACATCCACATTGTTCCATTTTCATCAACATCCATCCAAATTAGGGTTTGTAAGATTAAGGTAAAAATTGTTAAACTATTCAAGATTTGAGTTTTAATTTGCTTTCTACTAATTAATATTTGCTTTTTAGAAGAGATTTTGTGTTCTTTGCTTGTTGAGTCTTTGTTTTAGGAAATTCATCAAGAAAAACAAGTGATGGCACCAAGAAGGCAAAGGATGAGAGAAAGGACTCCATCACCACAAAGAGTTGAACCCGACGAGGACTACCCCAACATAATTTTTAGGAATGAAGATCAACGAGATAAGTTTCAAAATCTCAAAGAAAGACCTATCATTCCCACTAGGTTTATTTGTGCAAATGTGCTTAGAAACCTAGGATTGTTTGAGTATGCTATGCATTTCTTTAGAGCGATAGGCATAGGTATTAAGGTCAATATGCATAAAGAAACATATCCTGAGTAAGTCTTCGAATTTTTGAGTTCCTTGACCATAACACAAGATGACTATGGGGAAACCTCATTGTATTTTAGTATAGATGGAATGGAGCGATAGCTCATTACGACTGAGCTTGTTGATTTATTTGGTCTGAACGACATAGGGGATTATTAGACTATAAACAGCACCCTTTTTCCCAAATTTGGCCGTTAATATCAAGAGAACACTTGACCAACCTACAGAATTTAGTTCTGAAAAAGGTCCATTATCCTATTATCAGGATTTGGCTCAAGTACATGGCTTTCACAATCACGGCCAAATATGAGTCTAATAAGGCCAATAGTAACGATCTGATTATTTTAGGCTCATTCCTCCACCCTAAATGGGGTTTTACCTTTGACTTAGCTAGACTTCTTGTCCACACATTCCGCCATACCCTTAATCAACCTAATATTGTTCGAACACCGATACAGTTTGGCGGACTCATCACCCAAATTGCTATGCATGTTTGTTTGCAAGGAGAAGGGGTACTACCTAGAGAGGCCACCACCATCAACATGACCCACCTAGTTAAATCTAAGTGGCTAGAGCTTTCAAATGGTCAAACATGGTGGAAGCTTCATGACCGAGAAATAGGTATCCCTCTCCCCACCCTAGCTCTATCCGACTTAATCTCCAACTGTCCCACCTATCTCTTTTATCTGAGTTCAAAAGCAGCCAATTTAACACAGGCGAATGACACTATTGAAGTTTACTAAGTTAACTCAATGTTTTATGGAAGGAAATTGATCGGAGAATGCCAAGTTCGATGGTGTGCTCAAAGGACATAATAGAATTCAACAAATACATACAAAGACCAAGACTCTACCAGTTCCTCACTGGAATCAATGACAATCTCGACAAGGAAAGAAGGTACCTTCTCAATAATGATCTTCTACCAACGGTGGAGGTGGCCTACGACAGCATAAGACGAGAAATATCACGCCGAAAAATAATGAACGGCGACTCATCACTGGGAACGAGTCCCTTAGAGAATGGATCGGGGTTGGCCATGCGAAACAAAAAAACCCAATAGAAATCGAGATGAAGATGACCGGAGAAAACTCCGATGTACTCACTGTGGTGGCTCAAGGCGTACTAAGGAGGGATATATATTGATTTACGTGTATTAATTTTGTTTTGAATTAATTTATCACACTAATTAGGATGACAAAAGATCATTCTTGGATGTATGGAAGCATTGAATCGTCAGAATTTATTGATCGCGTATTAGAAATTTGTAGTATTGCGGTTGAACATCAAGTTAGGACGGGGGGAGTTGGTTTTTATTGCCCATGTGTCACTTATGGCAATGTATCAAATGTAGATAGTGTTCATATCCTTAGGAAGCACATACTTCGATGTGGGTTTAGGCCTCAATATCATGCTTGGGTTTGGCATGGTGAGGAGGGAATTTACAAAGAGAAAAGTGTTGTTGAGGACGTAAATAATGTGGCATATGTCAATGAGGATGTAGTAGATTATGTTGATGGGTATGAGACAGATGAAGAGAATGTCGATGAGGATGTGGATCGTGTTGATGAGATGATACAGGGAGTCGAGGATGAGTTAGGAAAACGTCCTCGTGTTTTTAACTTGTTGACAGAGGCTTCTCAAAAGCCTTTGTACCTTGGATGTACAAAGTTCAGCAAACTAACAGCAGCGTTGAAAATTTTGAACAATAAGTCAAAGTTCAATTGGAGTGACGCTAGTTTCACAATGTTATTAGAAGCGTTAGGTGACATGCTTTCTGAGGGAAATGAACTTCCAAAGTCGACATATTATGCCAAAAAGCTCATGTCTTCTTTTGGTTTAGAGTACCAGAAGATTCATGCGTGTCCGAATGATTTTGTATTGTATCGGAATGAAAACGAGAACTTAGAAGAGTGTCCTAGGTATGGCTTATCGCGCTACAAGCATAAAGGGGCTTGGGATGCTAAAGGGCCCCTGACTAAGGTTTTATGGTATCTTCAAATAATACCTAGATTAAAGCGCTTGTTTTCTATAAAGAAAGATGCATTAAATTTTGAGGTGGCATGTAGATAGGGTGAATAAAGGTCACTTGGTCACACATTCATCTAATTCTCCGAAGTGGAAGAGTATTGATAGGTTGCATAAGACTTTTGGGCAAGAGGTTCGTAATTTAAGGCTCGGACTGTGTACGGATGGAATGAAACCATTCGGAAATCTTATTTCTCAATATAGTTCCTGGCCGGTACTGTTAGTGATCTATAATTTGCCACCTTGGTTGTGTATTATGAACTGTAAGTACATTATGCTTTCGCTTCTTATCTCAAGTCCTAAACAACTTGGCAATGACATAGATGTATATCTTGCACCTCTCATTTAGGATTTGAGAAAGATGTGGGATGAAGGAGTTTCTGTGTTTGATGCATACGCTAATGAGGACTTCACCTTGCCTGCAATGCTTTTATGCACCGTTAATGATTTTTCGGCATATGGCAACTTATCGGGGTATAAGAACAATGGGAAGAAAGCATGCCCAATACGTATCGATGACATAGAATCCACGTGGATTCTTAAGTGCAAACACATATTCATGTACCATCGAAAGTTCCCCCCACGAGATCACCAATATCGTAAGAAGAAGAAAATGTTCAATGGGGAGATTAAGGACCGTGTAGCTCATCGACCGTTGACCGGTTATGAGGTTTATGAACAGGTTAAGGGAGTTGAGACTGTATTTGGTAAAATAAGGCAAGTGCAAGGGGGTGAAGACCAATTATAGAAAAAAGAATCAATCTTTTGGAAACATCCATATTGGAGTGATCTACAGTTAGGTATTGTCTTGATGTTATGCATATAAAGAAAAATATATGCGATGCCATACTCGGGACTCTCATGAACATTTCGGGTTAGACAAAGGATGTTAAGGCCGTACGAGATTGGTTTGAATGTAAGGGTCTTCGTCCGGAGTTGTGGGCACATGTTAAGGTGAGTAAGAAAAGAAATAGAGCTGATGAGTTGGTGGCATTAACAAGGGAAAGGGCGGTAAGAAGAGGATGAGTAATGAAAAAGCTTATTTGCCTCCAACTTACTACACATTGTCCAAAGCAGAGAAGCAGGCATTTTGTGAGTCTATGTATGGCATTAAGGTTCTGTCTGGGTACTCATCCAACATGAAGAGATTTGTGGCCCAAAATGGTCAGTTGAAGTTGGGAAGCATGGAATCTCACGATTCCCATGTAATGATGCAAGTGTTCTTACCAATTGCAATCCGTGGAATACTACCAAAACATGTGAGATGTGCTATTACAGAGATATGTTCGTTCTTCAACACAAGTTGTAGTAAAGTTCTTGATCCCTTTAAATTTGATGCTCTTCAAGTCGACGTGATTGTACCTTTATGCAAGTTTTAGATGTATTTTCCACCTTCTTTCTTTGACATAATGGTTCATCTTATTGTCCATCTCATTCGTGAGATCAAGCTTTTGGGTCCAGTTTTTTTAAGGTGGTGTTATCCTTTTGAAAGACACATGGGTGTTTTACAAAACAAGGTTAGGAATCCAGCACAACCTGAGGGAAGTATGATTTAAGGCATTGTGAGCGATGAGATTTGTAACTTTATAGCCGAGTATTTGGCCATGGCAAAGCCTATTGGACATCCCACCTCTCGACATGAAGGAAGGCTTGATGGAAAAGAAACAATTGGCTCCGAATTGATCCCACCTGCTCAAGAAAGTCTTCTACAAGCACTGTATGTTTTGCATCATATTCCTGAATTCCATCCTTTTTTGAGTGAGCATTTAGATATATTGCGCGCAAAATATCCTTGTAAAGGGGATAGGGGATTGATGCAGTTGCATAACAAGACATCTATTGATTGGTTTCATAATCGAGTAATAACTGAAGAACTCAAGGGCGTATCAGATATTGTTAAGCGGTTAGGTTTTCGTCCTCGTGATGATGTCAACCAATATGAGGGTTACGAGGTCAATGGCTTCACATTTTGGACAGAGGGTCAAGATAAGAAGTCATCTTATCTACAGAATAATGGGATTTATGTTTTGGCATCATCTATATTTTACGCGAGTGCCAAGGATCAAGCGCCGATTGATGCTAAATTGGTAAACTACGAGCAGGTACATGAAATATGGGAGCTTGACTACTCTACTTTCACTATTGGTCTTTTGAAATGTAAGTGGGTAGATAATAATCGACGATGCATAATAAATAACGACCGGTTTGGACTCTTGTAGACTTAGCTCGTTTGCGTGATAGTGAGGTGCCATTCATACTAGCCGCACACGCCAAGCGAGTATTTTACATTGAAGACCCGTCTGACCAAAAATGGTCTATTGTTGTACCGGGAAAAAGAAGTATCCTTGGTATAGGTGATGTTAAGGATGAGGAAGAATATGAAACTTTTGAAGACTCCCCGCCCTTTATCAATCAAAAATCAGTGGATTAAGATGATGTAGATCTTGGTTATATGCGTGTAGATCACACAGAAGGAATACATTTGAATTAAGTGATTCACAAGGTATGAATTTTAAAGTTTTTAAAGCTTTTTTGGCACTTTCACGCATAAAGTAGCTGAAACTTGGTTGATTTTGCATGAAACTTTGAACACAACACTATTTGGTATATATTATTTTGTTGAAGTGGTTAGAATTGTAAATCATAGTCATATTCTTAATATTACTTGGTAAGTTGCGATTTTAAGGTTCTTTAAGCTTTTTTGGCACTTTTGCGTATAAAGTAGCTGAAACTTGGTTTGTTTTGCATGAAACTTTGCACACAACACTATTAGGTATATATTATTGTGTTGAAGGGGTTAGAATTTTTAATCATAGTCATATTCTTAATATTACTTGGTAAGTTGCAATGTTATGGTTTTTTAAGCTTTTTTGGCACTTTTGCACACAACACTATTTTGTTAGAATTGAATTTACGTTCCTATGTTCTAATATATTTCTATTCATACTCTTTCAGGTACTGATTCACAATGTATCTTTTCAGAGATGAAATTGTCTCCGAGATTGAGACCTCGAATAATGAGCATTATAGATATGACACTGAAGAGGACCAAATTGTTAGATACGAGCGTATGGCTGAAGACGCTCCAACACTTAAAAATGATTATGACAGTGAAGACGCTCCACCGACGGATGCTCCCACTACCACAAGGAAAAGAAAAGGGCAAGGTCCTACGCAATACCTCAAAGTCATTAGAACCCATTCATTTGCAATACAATGAATTGGGTCAACCATGTGGAAAATAGCATAAGCAATATGGAAAACAAGTGGGCCTATGTATCCGCAAGATTTCCATATTGTACGCATCGAACGAGGTTCCAGAGGGTTTGAAGAAGTCTATATGGAATGATACTGTGGTAAGCAACTTTATTACTATTTTTATTCATTTAGTTTCATTTTAAAATTAATTTAATTGACACTAATAAATATAATTTTTTTTTGTAGAATCTTTTTCACATCGAGAACGATGAGGAGAAGAAGAATGTGTTTCTTTCAGCTATTGCTGAAAGATTCAGAGATTTCAAATCGAAGCTAGTAACTGGCTAGATCACAAAGAAGCGTGCCCGTATGACCAAAAAGGTCAAAACGGGAAACGATGGTGGAAACAAAAGTGGAGAGCAAGCACCTTCGCAGATGCCCTACGAAATATGGGGTCACACATCAAAGAATGAATGGGAGGCTTTTGTTGCCATAAGAACAACTCCCATTGAAGTTGTAAGTATTCCATATTATATTATAGCTTTTGATTTGAATTTACTTCTTTTGATTCAATCATTAAACTAATATATGACATTTGATTTGTATTGATTGATTAAGAAAAGTGTCTGAATCAGCAAGCAAAAGGAAGGTTTACCATCACTTGGGCCCAAAAACGTACGATGAGGTTCAAAAACAGAGGGTGGATGCGGGTTTATACCCCAATCAATGTCCAGCCACGCCCTCATCTACGACTACCTCCGCATCTGTGAATACTCCTGCTGGATTGGTATTGCGGACTTCATTACCGAGATGCAAGTGGTAAATTTACCATTACTGATCTGGGAACGAAGAAGGTTGCTGAAGCTGTGGTGAGTTTTTAAATTATTAAGTATATTCTTGATTTGTTTTGTATTTTTTGGCTTTGATTTACTTATACTAATTGTTATATATGTCACTTTTTATATGAACAAATGGGCTGGAAGGAAAAAGAAGCTATGGGGGAGTTTACCCCAAGAGACAATGTTGATGCATTGCATATGGTCTTAGGGAAAGACCATAGAGGGCGGGTAGTCAAAAAAGGAGGCGCCGCGTGGGGTTAAAGAAGGCATTCGGCAAAGTGTGTTGCTACTCAATCTCGAACGATGCCACCTGATGAAGTAGCAACCCTCAGAGCAAAAATTATGAAGGACACTCTCGCCAAAGTGGCACTCTGTTGCAGAAGATGGGAGCACCCACTGTAAACTTGGCAAACCTGATTATCCCAGCCTATTACTACCCTTAAAGGGCAAAATCCCACACCGAAGACCATGAACTCCGTTGCTCAATATCCGGAGCCATCTCCCAAGCCAATGATACAGGTACATAGTTTTTAAATATATATGCACTTATTTATTTAAATTTCAACGTGTGATGCTTATTATACTAAACGACACAATTTTCAAGAGGCGACTCCTTGTTCTCTTTTGCTGCCTCAGTTAGGTGTTGCTAGTGATGGCGATTTAATTGAGGTTGCATATGGTGTCACTAGTGGAAAAAAACGTATTTGCTGCTTATCATTTGCTGCTGTTTTTGTATATTCGCAACAATAAATAGGAAAAAAAATTGAAAAAAAAGAACAATTAATTACTGCGGCTTTTTTGGCTTGACCGCAGCAAATACATAGCACCAACATTAATTGCTGCGGTTAGGCAATTGACCGCAGCAAATAATCATAAAAATAACCGTTAACACAACAAAATTTTAAAAAAAAGCATTAATTGCTGCGGTTTTTTTGGCTTAACCGCAGCAAACACATAGCACCAACATTAATTGATGCGGTTAGGCAATGGACCGCAGCAAATAATCCTAAAAATAACCATTAACACAGAAAAATTAAAAAAAAAAAGCATTAATTGCTGCGGTTGGCTAGGGCCCGCAGCAAATAGCCGTATTGATATAGTACACAACACGCTTCGTTTAATTCATTTATCAGTTTAATTACACAGTACACAGCAAATAACCCGCCATTCTTTTTTCACAAAACTCGACTACAACGTATCGTTCTCTCAAACCCATTGAAAAAACTCGACTACAATGTATCGTTCTTCATCTTCACAAACGTAAGATTAAGCATCAAGATTTGTGTTCGTTTCTTGTGTTCATCTTCATCTTCTCCATACTTCAAACTTCAAACTTATACTATTCTTGTTCATCATCAAACTTCATCATCTTCTCCATTGAAATTACGCTTCACATACGTAATGTACAACAATTTCTTCAAAGTCGTTCTTGCTGCTGTCAAACCCAGAAATCAATCTTCATCTTCATCTTTGTTTCTTGCTGCTGTCAAACAGAAGGTAAATGCTTCTTGATTATTTTTGCTTTTCCTTACTCTTTATGCTCTTGTTTATATAAAATTAATTTCATTGACATATATCCATTTGCATATTCTTATTATCATGTGCTAAATCGTAAATGTTGATGAATCATGAAAATTTATATGAGTTAATTTGACGAGTCCTTAATTGAGAAACTTATGAAAAATGTGTTACTAGTGAGTTATGTGAGGATGAGGATTCAAGTGTGGATTAAAATTTTAGTAGTAGATTATTCTAATGACTTGGTTTTGTTGAGTTTAGTATTCTTGGATGTGGCAATAGTCTTTATGAATATTTGTAATAGGAAAAATATTGGTTTAGTTTAATTCAATAGTTTATGAGTTCATTGGCAGTAGTCTTTTAGTTTAGTTTAATAGTTTATGCTTGTTAATTTGATGGCCAAGGAGGAATTAAATGGAGCTAGTATGCGTAAAGTAATCATGATGATTGTGGTGGATACAAATTCAAGAGATAGGGTAGATGTCGTTAAGAATTGTTGATATTGGTGAATGTATTGAATAATTATTGTTTCTTGAATGGATTAGGAGAGTCTCACAAAAATCATTGTTTTATTTAAGTGAATAGTTTGAAAATAAGGAAGAGATTATTGGACTTGGTATGTATGTGAAGTATGTATATTTAGGGTTAAATATGTTTGTTAGAAATAATTATATATGTTTAAAAGTTGTGTATTAATTTTGTTTTGAATCAATTTATCACACTAATTAGGATGACAAAAGATCGTTCTTGGATGTATGGAAGCATTGAATCGTCAGAATTTATTGATGGCGTATTAGAATTTTGTAGTATTGCGGTTGAACATCAAGTTAGGACGGGGGGAGTTGGTTTTATTGCCCAAGTGTCAGTTGTGGCAATGTTTCAAAGGTAGATAGTGTTGATATCCTTAGGGAGCACATATTTCGACGTGGGTTTAGGCCTCAATATCATTTTTGGGTTTGGCATGGTGAGGAGGGAGTTTAAAAAGAGAAAAATGTTGTTGAGGACGTCAATAATGTGGCCGATGTCAATGAGGATGTAGTAGATCATGTTGATGGGTGTGAGACAGATGAAGAGAATGTCGATGAGGATGTGGATCGTGTTGATGAGATGATGGAGGAAGTCAAGGATGAGTTAGGAAAACGTCCTCGTGTTTTTGACTTGTTGACAGAGGCTTCTCAAAAGCCTTTGTACCCTGGATTTACAAAGTTCACCAAACTAACAGCAGTGTTGACAATCTTCAACATTAAGTCAAAGTTCAATAGGAGTGACGCCAGTTTCATAATGTTATTAGAAGCGTTAGGTGAGATGCTTCCTGAGGGAAATGAACTTCCAAAGTTGACATATTATGCCAAAAAGCTCATGTGTCCTTTCGGCTTAGAGTACCAGAAGATTCATGCTTGTCCGAATGATTGTGTGTTGTATCGGAATGAAAACGAGAACTTAAAAGAGTGTCCTAGGTGTGGGTTATCGCGCTACAAGCGTAAAGGGGCTCGGGATGCTAAAGGGCCCCCGGCTAAGGTATTATGGTATCTTCCAATAATACCTAGATTCAAGCGCTTGTTTTCCATAAAGAAAGATGCGCTAAATTTGAGGTGGCATGCAGATAGGGTGAAGAAAGGTCACTTGCTCACACATCCATCTGATTCTCCGGAGTAGAAAAGTATTGATAGGTTGCATAAGAATTTTGGGGATGAGGTTCTTAATTTAAGGCTCTGACTGTGTACGGATGGAATGAACCCATTCGGCAATCTTAGTTCTCAACATAGTACTTGGCCGGTACTTTTAGTGATCTATAATTTGCCACCTTGGTTGTGTATGAAGCGTAAGTACATAATGCTTTCACTTCTTATCTCGGGTCCTAAACAACCTGGCAATGACATAGATGTGTATCTTGCACCTCTCGTTGAGGATTTGAGAAAGATGTGGGATGAAGGCGTTTCAGTGTTTGATGCATATGCTAATGAGGAGTTCACCTTGCGTGCAATGCTTTTATGCACTGTTAATGAGTTTTGGGCATATGGCAACTTATCGCGGTATAAGAACAAAGGGAAGAAAGCATGCCCAATATGTATCGATTACATGGAATCCACGTGGATTCCTAAGTGCAAACACGTATTCATGGACCATCGTAAGTTCCTCCCACGTGACACGACTATCGTAAGAAGAAGAAGTTGTTCAACGGGGAGGTTGAGGACCGTGTAGCTGGTCGACCGTTGACCGGTTATGAGGTTTATGAACAGGTTAAGGGAGTTGAGACTGTATTTGGTAAAACGGGGAAAGTGCAAGGGGGTGAAGACCGATTATGGAAAAAAGAATCAATCTTTTGGAAGCTTCCATATTGGAGAGATCTACAGGTTAGGCATTGTCTTGACGTTATGCATATAGAGAAAAATGTATGCAATGCCATACTCGGGACTCTAATGAACATTCCATGTAAGACAAAGGATATTAGGGCCGTGCGAGATTGGTCTGAATGTAAGGGTCTTCGTCCGGAGTTGTGGGCACATGTTAAGGTGAGTAAGAAAAGAAATATTGCTGATGAAGTTGGTGGCAGTAAAAAGAAGATGAGTAATGACAAAGTTTATTTGCCTCCAGCTTGCTACACATTGTCCAAAGCAGAGAACCGGACATTTTGTGAGTGTTTGTATAGCATTAAGGTTCCGTTTGGGTACTCATCCAACATGAAGAGATTTGTGAGCGTAAATGGTGAGCTGAAGTTGGGAAGCATGAAATCTCACGATTGCCATGTGATGATGCAAGTGTTCTTACCAACTGCAATCTGTGGAATACTGCCAAAACATGTGAGATATGCTATTACCGAGCTATGTTCGTTCTTCAACACAATTTGTAGTAAAATTCTGGATCCCTTTAAACTTGATGCACTTCAACTCGACGTGATTGTAACTTTATGCTTGTTTGAGATGTATTTTCCACCTTCTTTCTTTGACATTATGGTTAATCTTATTGTCCATCTCGTTCGTGAGATCAAGCTTTTGGGTCCAGTTTTTTTAAGGTGGTGTTATCCTTTTGAAAGACACATGGCTGTTTTACAAAACAAGGTGAGGAATCCAGCACAACCCGAGGGGAGTATGATTCAAGGCATTGTGAGCGATGAGATTAGTAACTTTATAACTGAGTATTTGGCCATGGCAAAGCCTATTGGACTTCCCACCTCTAGACATGAACGAAGGCTTGAGGGAAAAGGAACAATTGGCTCCAAATCGGTCATACCTCCTCGAAAAAGCAATCTACAAGCACACTTGTATGTGTTGCATCATATTCCGAAAGTTCATCCTTTTTTAAGTGAGCATTTTTATATATTGCGCGCAAAACATCCTTCTAAAGGGGATAGGGCTTTGATGCAGTTGCATAACAAGAAGTTTATTAATTGGTTTCATAATCGAGTAATATGCGAAAAACTCAAGGGTGTATCCGAAATTGTTAAGTTGTTAGCTTTTGGTCCTCGTGATGATGTCAACAAATATGAGGGTTACGATGTCAATGGCTTCACATTCTGGACTGAGGGTCAAGACAAGAAGTCGTTGTATCTACAGAATAGTGGGGTTTCTATTTTGGCGTCATCTACATTTTACGCGAGTGCGAAGGATCAAGCGCCGATTGATGCTAAATTGGTATACTACGGGCAGGTACATGAAATATGGGAGCTTGACTACTCTACTTTCAATATTGGTCTTTTAAAATGTAAGTGGGTAGATAATAATCAACGATTCATAAAAAATGACGACCCTTGTGGATTCACTCTTGTAGACTTAGCTCGTTTGCGTAATAGTGAGGAGCCATTCATACTAGCCACACAAGCCAAGCAAGTACTCTACAATGTAGACCCTTCTGATAAAAAATGGTCTATTGTTGTACTGGGAAAAAGAAGTATCCTTGGTATAGGTGATGTTGAGGATCAGGAAGAATATGATGCTTTTGAAGACTCCCCTCCCTTTATCATTCCAAAATCAGTGGATCAAGATGATGTAGATGTTGGTTATATGCGTGTAGATCACACGGAAGGAATACATTTGAATTAAGTGATTCACAAGGTATGAATTTAAAGCTTTTTAAAGTTTTTTTGGCACCTTGTTTGTTTTGCATGAAACTTTGCACACAACACTATTTGTTATATATTATTGTGTTGAACGTATTAGAATTGTAAATCATAGTCATATTCTTAATGTTACTTAGCTTATGTTCAAATATATTTCTATTCATTATCTTTTAGGTACTGATATACAATGTATCTATTCAGAGACGAAATTGTCCCCGAGATTGAGACCTCGGATAATGAGCATCGTAGTTATGACAGCGAAGAGGACCAAATTGTGAGATACGAGCGTATGGCTGAAGACGCTCCCCCGATTGACAATGATTTTGAGACTGAAGACGCCCCACCAATGGATGCTCCCACTACCAGTAAGAAAAGAAAAGGGCGAGGTCCTACGAAAAACCTCAAAGTCACAGAACCAATGCATTTGGAATACAATGCATTGGGTCAACCCTGCGGAAAATGGCGTAGGCAATATGGAAAACAAGTGGGTCTATGTATCCGCAAGCTTTCCATATTGCACGCATGGAACGAGGTTCCAGAGGGTTTGAAGAATTCTCTATGGAATGATACTGTGGTAAACAACTTTACTATTTTTACTCATTTAGTTTCATTTTAAAATTAATTTGATTGACAATAATAAATATAATTTTTTTTTTGTAGAATCTCTTCCACATCGAGAGCGATCAGGACAAGAAGAATGTGTTTCTTTCAGCTGTTGCTGAAAGATTCAGAGATTTCAAATCCAAGCTAGTAACTGGCTGGATTACGAAGAAGCGTGCCCGTACGACCAAAAAGGTCAAAATGGGAAACGAAGGTGGAGAGCAATCACCTTCGAAGATGCCCTACGAAATATGGGGTCACATATCGAAGAGGGATTGGGAAGCCTTTGTTGCCAAAAGAACAACTCCCATAGAAGTTGTAAGTATTTCATATTATATTATAGTTTACCAATTTGAATTTACTACTTTTGATTCTGTCATTAAACTAATACATGACATTTGATTTCTATTGATTAATTAGGAAAAGTGTGATAAAGCTTCTGATTCTGCAAGCAAAAGGAAGTTTTACCATCGCTTGAGCTTGAAAACGTACGATGAGGTCCGAAAAGAGTGGGTGGATGCGGGTTTATACCCCAATCAAAGTTCATCCACGCCCTCATTTACGACTACCTCCGCATCCGTGAACACTCCTGCTGGAGATCGGGTGCTTGATTGGTATTGCGGGCTTCATTCCCGAATGCAAGTGGTAAATTTACCATTAATGATCCGGGAACGAAGAAGGTTGCTGATGCTATGGTGAGTTTTGAAATTATTAAGTATATTGTTGATTTGTTTTGTATTCTTTGGCTTTAATGTACTTAATCTAATTGCTATATATGTCACTTTTTATTTGTTGACGCATTGCATATGGTCTTAGGGAAAGACCACAGTGGGTGGGTAGTTGGAAAAGGAGGCGTCCGCATGGGGTTACAGAAGGCATTCGGCAAAGAGTGTGTTGGTACTCAATCCCGAACGGCGCTGCGGGATGAAGTAGCAACCCTCCGAGCGGAGATTACGAAGGACGTTCTCGCCAAGCTGGCCGCCGTGTTGCAGAAGATGGGAGCACCCATTGTTGACTTGGCAAACCTCTTTGTCGAGGATCAAGAAAGTCAACATGGGGATCATAACGCTTTGGTCGAGCCAACACCCGAGCCCATTACCCCCGTAGCACCCCAACTCATTACTAATACCCCTGAAGGGGAAAACCCCACACCGGAGAACATAAACTTCATTACTCAAAATCCGGAGCCAACTCTAGAGCCAGTGCTATAGGTACATAGTTTTTAAATATATAAACACTTATTAATATAAATTGCAACGCGTTTTAATATTTTATTATGATGCTTATTATACTAAACGACACAATTTTCAGGAGGCGACTCCTTGTTCTCTTTTGCTGCCTCAATTAGGTGTTGCTAGTGATGGCGACTTAACTGAGGTTTCATATGGTGTGGCTCAGCGAAACAAAGAGGGCCAAACAGTGCATTCAATGCCTGTTACAAGTGGCCACATCAGTGTGGCCGTGGAAACTATTGTAAAGGGGTTTGAAGATTTCTCACTCCCGGTTCCAATGCCAGCATGGAGCCTTGAGAAACTCTCACATGCCCTAGGTAGTTTCATCACATGGCCATATGCTTGGGTCCGATTCACTAACATGGTAAGAATCATTTGTACCTTATTTTTTTATTTTTTTAATTGCATGCTCACACTAATTTAATTGTATAAATTGAAATAGCAAAAGAGTCCAAAGGGATCTTGGAGAGAGGTCGGTTCCTCAGCAAAGGTGTCGACTAGGTCAAAGTCGATGCCAAGCACTCCAATTTTGACTGATGAGGAGCTAAAAGATCTCTCTCAAGATTGCAAATGGCTGCATTATTGTGCATCTCGCATAAGTGAGGAGGACCCACTCATTCTAAACCTGCTGAAGGAGCAATACTGGTTTTTAGAGAGCCCGTTTGTACTTATTGGTCCTAGTGACATCGCTCAATTTTTGAGAGGAGAGATGCTGAACGTAGCTCTTTTCCATGTCTACATCAGGTGATGTTCATTATCTTACAAGTTAGGCATTGTTGTTTAAATGATCCAATAAAATTTTTCGGGTAGTAAATGTGTCAATGATCCAGATGACGTCAGAGCATACATTGAGACTGCTTTGACTAATTCCCTTGCATCTAAACACACATTCATTCTGGCTCCATATGTTGAAGAGTAAGTTTTATTTTTGAAATTGAACCTATCTTTTGATTTTTAAAGTCACCTAATCTCTAATTTGTTGATTTTAAATTTGCGTTTGTAGTTTGCATTGGATACTTTTGGTCATATGTCCTGTAACGAACACTGTGCACGTCTTCTACTCATTACAAAAACCTCGAAGCGCGCCTCGCAATACAAAATTCAAAGAGTTGTTGAATTCGTACATAATATTAATTATTTTACCAATTTGATTTAAATAAGTGTTTTATATATATATATATATATATATATATATATATATATATATATATGTGTGTGTGTATATATATATATATATATATATATATATATATATATATATATATATATATATATATATATATATATATATATATATATATATATATATATATATATATATATATATATATATATATATATATATATATATATATATATATAGTATTACTTTTCCCATGCGTTTCAGCACAATGAAAAAAGTGCGTGGATAAATGGGATCTACATCCAGAGCCACATTTCCAAAATGAACAGCAATAAAGGTACACAAATTCGATTTTATGCGTTTTTAAGCGTTTTTGTCAATTTCGCACACAACACTATTGGGTATATATTATTGTGTTGAAGTGGTAAAAATTGAAAATCATAGTCATATACTAGAAATTACGTGTTAAGTTGCGATTTTATGCGTTTTTAAGCAATTTTGTCAATTTCGCGCGTAAAGTAGCTCAAACTTCGTTTGTTATGCACGAAACTTGGCACACAACACTATTTTGTATATATTAATGTGTTGAAGTGGTTAGAATTGAAAATCATAGTCATATGCTAGAAATTACGTGTTAAGTTGCGATTTTATGCATTTTTAACCGTTTTTGGCACTTTTGCGCATAAAGTAGCTCAAACATGGTTTGTTTTACACGAAACTTGGCACGCAACACTATTCGGTATATATTATTGTATTGCAGTGGTTAGAATTGAAAATCATAGTCATATGCTAGAAATTACGTGTTAAGTTGCGATTTTATGCATTTTTAAGCGTTTTTGTCAACTTCGCGGGTAAAGTAGCTCAAACTTGGTTTGTTATGCACGAAACTTGGCACACAACACTATTAGGTATATATTATTGTGTTGAAGTGGTTAGAATTGAAAATCGTAGTCATATGCTAGAAATTACGTGTTAAGTTGCGATTTTATGCGTTTTTAACCGTTTTTGACACTTTTGCGCATAAAGTAGCTCAAACTTGGTTTTGATGCGAAACCGAGGCTGATTAAGGCCTTAGTTATGCAAGGATTAATGTTGTGCGGAAGCTTTGATTAATAACACTGAAAAAAACTACAAATGATCATGAAAAGAACACGAAACAACCACAAACACTTAGACAATTCTGATCTAGCAAACTGTCCAGTAGCCCTCCTTCAGCTCAGCTTCTAGGAGTCCACGGGGATTGTTAGAATGGTTGTAGGACCTTGATAGCTAGATCCAAGTACCAAGATTCCATTTCCACTTTAGCCTAGGTTCTGAATGCATAGGTTTGGTCTCCACGTGTCGTGCAACGTAGTCTGGTCACTAGTTTGCTGCTGTGTCGTGAGGTCTGTGCAACCTTGTGTGGGCTCCTTTGGTATCTTCATTTCATACAACCATATTTGTATCAGATTTGCACGAAACTTGGCACACAACACTCTTTGGTATATGTTATTGTGTTGAAGTGGATAGTATTGAAAATCATAGTTATATGCTAGAAATTATGTATTAAGTTGCGATTTTATGCGTTTTTAAGCATTTTTGTCAATTTCGCGCGTAAAGTAGCTCAAACTTGGTTTGTTATGCACGAAACTTGGCACACAACACTATTTGGTATATATTATTGTGTTGAAGTGGTTAGAATTGAAAATCATAGTCATATGATTGAAATTACGTATTAAGTTGCGATTTTATGCGTTTTTAAGCGTTTTTGGCACTAACATCTATTTTCTCTTAGTGCTTTCAACAACCTTCTACTTCCCTTTATTGCGGCTAGTACACGCTGAAGTATATGGACGATGTTATAAAATCCGTGAAGGATTTCGGAGTCGAAAATATAGATGCCGTAAGTATTTGTTACGTTCTTAAATAATTATTATTGGTAAAATCTAATGTTTATATAAATCTTTTAATTTTATATTATATTATAGGTTTAAAACGACATTCTAAGGGAAACACGCCCTTTGAGAAGTTGCGAGATGCGCGAATTAAATGACAAGATTGCCGCGTATCTTGCTCATTTTTGTCCTTGATAAATTGTAATTAGTATATATTTTTTAGGACTTTAATGTATATTATATATATATATATATATATATATATATATATATATATATATATATATATATATATATATATATATATGTATATATATATATATATAAATATATATATATATATATATATATATACATATATATATATATATATACATATATATATATATATATACATATATATACATATATATATATATATACATATATATATATATATATATATATATATATATATATATATATATATACATATATATATATATATATATATATATATATATATATATATATATATATATATATATATATATATATATATATATATGTGCGTACATAATATTATATTATATATACGATCGAGAGTTCAAAGAGATTATTGGTGATTATTTGTGCTTATCATTGGATTATTATTGGATTAATCATTGTTATTACATTGTATTATTATTGGATTATTATTAAAAAAAACAAAAAAAGAAAAAAAAATAGCAAGTATTTGCTGCGATCAGAGGGAAAACCGCAGCAAATAATGCCCGCTTGTTTGCTGCGTATTTGCCTCTGACCGAAGCAAATAATGCCCTTTTTTGCTGCGGTTTTTAACCGCAGCGTTTAAAGTAGGACATTTGCTGCTATCACTATTGCTGGGGGCCAAAACCGCAGCAAATATTGGCCAAAAAATCGCAGCAAATGAGGTTTTTTCCACTAGTGTGTGGCACAACCAACTGAAGAGGGCCAAACAGTGCATTTGATGCCTGTTACAAGTGGCCACATCAGTGTGACCATGGAAACTATTCTAAAGGGTTTTGAAGATTTCTTAGTCCCGGTTCTAATAATAGAATGGAGCCTTGAGAAACTATTAGACGCCTTAGGTAGTTTCGTCACATGTCCATATGCTTGGGTAAGATTCACTACCATGGTAATAATCATTTGTATCTTATTTATTTTTATTTTTTGAATTGCATGCTTACACTAATTTAATTGTATAAATTGAAATAGCAAAAGAGTCCAAAGGGCTCTAGGAGAGAGATCACTTCTTCATCAAAGGTGTCGACTGGTCAAGGTCGATGGCAATCACTCCAATTTTGACTGATGCGGAGCTAAAATATCTCTCTCAAGATTGCAAATGGCTGCACACATGTGCATCTCGCATACGTGAGGAGAACCCAATCGTTCTAACACTGCAGAAGGAACAATTCTGCTTTGTTGAGAGCTCATTTGTAATTATTAATCCTAGTGACATTGGGCAATTTTTAAAAGGAGAAATGTTGAAAATCATTGTGATATGCTAGAAATTACGTGTTAAGATGCGATATTATGGGTTTTTAAGCTTTTTTTGAACTTTCGCGCATAAAGCAACTCAAACTTGGTTTATTTTACACGAAACTTGGCACACAACACCATTTGGTATATATTATTTAGGTGAAGTGGTTATCATTGAAAATAGAAGTCATATGCTATGAATTACCTGCTAAGTGGTGATTTCATGTGTTTTTAAGTATTTTTGGCACTTTGGCGGATAAAGTAGCACAAAGTTGGTTTGTTTTGCACGAAACGTGTCAATGAACACCATTTGGTATTTATTGTTGTCTTAAAGTGGTTTGCAATTCAAATCATAGTCAAATGCTAGAAATTACGTGATAAGTTGCGATTATATGGGTTTTTAAGCTTTTTTGGCACTTTCGCGCATAAAATAGCTCAAACTTGGTTTATTTAGGACGAAACTTGGCAGACAACAACATTTGGTATATATTATTGTGTCTAAGTGGTTAGAATTGAAAATCATAGTCATATGCTAGAAATTACGTGTTAAGTTACGATTTTATGGGTTTTTATGCTTTTTTGGCACTTTCGCGAATAAAGAAGCTCAAACATGGTTTGTTTTGCACAAAACTTGGCGCACAACACTATTTGGTATATATTATTGTGTTCAAGTGGTTAGAAATTAAAATCATAGTCATATTCTAGAAATTACGTGTTAACTTCCGATTTTATGCGTTATTAAGCGTTTTTGGCACTATTGCGCGTAAAGTAGCTCAAACTTGGTTTGATTTGCGCGAAACTTGCCATACAACACTCTTTGGTCTATATTATTGCGTTGAAGTGGTTAGAATTGAAAATCATAGTCATATGCCAGAAATTAAGTGTTAAGTTGCGATTTTAAGGGTTTTTAACCCTTTTTGGCACTTTTGCACATAAAGTAGCTCAAACTTGGTTTGTTTTGCACGAAACTTGGCACACAACATTATTTGGTACATATTATTGTGTTGAAGTGGTTAGAATTGAAAATCATAGTCGTATGCTAGAAATTACGTGTTAAGTTGCGATTTTAAGGATTTTTAAGCGTTTTTGGCACTTTTGCGTATAAAGTAGCTCAAACTTGGTTTGTTTTGCACGAAACATGGCACACAACCCCATTTGGTATATATTATTGTCTTGAAGCGGTTAGCATTGAAAATCAAAGTCGTATACTAGAAGTTACGTGCTAAGTTGCGATTTTATGGGATTTTAAGCTGTTTTGGCACTTTCGGGCATAAAGTAGCACAAACTTGGTTTGTTTTGCACGATACTTGGCACACAACACCATTTGGTATATATTATTGTGTTGAAGTGGTTAGAATTGAAAATCATAGTCATATGTTAGAAATTACGTGTTAAGCGGTGATTTTATGGGTTTTTAAGCTTTTTTGGCACTTTCGCGCATAAAGTAGCTTCAACTTGGTTTGTTTTGCACGAAACTTCGCACACAACACTATTTGGTATATTATTGTGTTGAAGTGGTTAGAATTCAAAATCATAGTCATATGCTAGAAATTACGTTTTAAGTTGCGACTTTATGGGATTTTAAGCTTTTTTTGACTTTCGCGCATAAAGTAGCTCAAACTTGGTTTGTTTTGCACGAAACTTGGCACACAATACCATTTGGTATATATTATTGTGTAGAAGTAGGTTGAATTCAAAATCATAGTCATATGCTAGAAATTACGTGTTAAGTTGCGATTTTTTCGGGTTTTTACGCTTTTTTGGCACTTTCCCGCATAAAGTAGCAAACTTGGTTTGTTTTGCACTAGGCATTGCCACGGTCCGGGTTGGTCCGGTTCCGTTCCGGTTCCATCCGGTTCCGGTTCCACCCGGTTCCGGTTCCATTTGGAACCTGTCGCGAACGGTTCCGGTTCCGGTTCCGGGCGGTTCCAAACGGTTCCTTGGCGGTTTATGAGGCGGTTCCGGCGGTTCCAACTCACGGGACGGGCGGGTCGGACCATCGGTTCCATTTTAATTTTTTCTTTAAATTTTTGTATAATAAAAAAATACTATTATTAGCGAAATTCATTGCATGTCAAGTTGTCATCGTTATTGAAATATTTACTAAAAAGAATGGAAAAAAATAAATTAATAAGAAACGAATCAATGATAATGTCGATAAAGATGATTAATAAAAAAAGAGGGAGAAAATGGACTTGAACCTAGTACCCAAATGAATACTAAGCTGCCTACGTATCCCGAAGGAATCAAAGCCCACGTAGTTCTTTGTCATACCTTTTATTTATAGTTGTTGAGTGTTGATTCATCGTTGTCGCTTGTCGGATTGATCCTATTCGTCTTCGTCATCATCATGTGGTTGATTAGATGCTTCCGCTGACTCTCCTCCTGACGATGATGAAGTTGTATCCATCATCATCCATGGATCATCATCGTCGTCTTGATCATCATCGTTCCTTAGTCCTTGTGTTCGAATCTCCGCTTGATCCCAATCTTTCTTGCAAACACATATTTGAATACTATGTGGAGCAAGACGAGATCGCTTTTCGTGCAAAACTCTTCTACCTGCACTAAAAGCAGACTCCGACGCAATAATTGACGCGGGAATTGCAAGGATATCCTTTGCAATTCTCGATAAAATGGGAAATTTAAAAGATTTTTCTTTCCACCACTCCAAAATATTATAGACACTTGGGTCTATTTCAAAGTGGTGTTTAAGATAACTATCTAGTTCTAAATATGTGGTCGAGGAAGAAGAAGATCCTACAAAACTATCATCTTGAGTCATTATGTTAGCTATTACTGAATTATAGAAAGTGGGACGAGCCGAAACGCTAGCACGCCTAGACATATCGCGTTTCGGGTTATATACACTAGCGTAAAAATCATAGAGTTCAGCTAAATATTTTTTACATGTTCCTACATAATATTGTACATCAGAAGACGGGCGATCTAACGAGTGATAATAAAATCCTATTACTTTAGTTAGGACCTCAGTTTTAAAACGTGGGTCCGAAATGGTTGCGATTCCATAAATATAAGGAAAATCGGTAAAATATGATTTCCATTTTTCCATCATATCTGCAAGAATCGGCCTTAATTGTGGGTTAGTATATTCATGTGTATGTTTAAGTAGATGATAAAAAATAGTAATACATTCACTTATTACTAAGTGAATGTTCGGTTCATAAACATAAGAAAAAATCTTAGTCGCGTGGTCATACGCTTCTAATATGTTATGTACACCTATTGCTAATTCCCAAGTGTCATCAGCTATGAAACTATCTGTACACTCACTATATAGTTGTGTTATTACTGGGCGATAAGCAATCGCCTTTCTTAATAAATTGTTGGTTGAGCCCCAACGTGTAGGAGTATCTAATGACCAATACACTTTTTTAAGTTGGTATTGGTCACATAATTGTTTATATCGTCTTTTTATCTTTCCGATCCTAAGCCATTTCACTATATCCCTAATTGGTTCTAATAAATCACTTAATTGTTTTATGCCTGCTGGGCAAGATAAGTTAATTATATGCGCACAACAACGTATGTGTAATAAGCTACCCCCAAGGATTAAACTAAAGGCAGGTTCGTTAAACAAAAGTTCTATACATTTAATGTTCGCGGTCGCATTATCAGTTGAACAACAAAATATTTTATCTAATAAGTTCCATTCTCTACATATCTCTACTAATCTATATTTTATGTTTTCACCGGTATGTCTTTCTGGCATTGTCTCAAAAGCAATTATTCTTTTTTGCATAATCCAATTTCGATCTATCCAGTGTGCTGTTACACACATATAAGGTTCTAAATGTGGGGGAGCAGACCAAATGTCAGTTGTTATGCTAACCCTACCATTAAACGATTTAAACATTTCAACTAATTCATAGCGCATTGATTCGTATAATTTAATTGTGCGTCTTTTAAGAGTGCTCCTAGGGATTGCTCTATATTGTGGTTGCAAAGTTTTTCTATTGAGACGCTCGTATGCCCTACTTTCACCGTGGTTAAAAGGCAATTCATCACAAGTTACATACCTAGAAAATTCATCAATCATGTCATTACGATTGTATCTAAAAGGCATACCTATGTTGGGAATGTCCCATTGTGTCTGTCGGCTTCCACTTGTGGTCCCGCTGCCGCTTGCTGCATGAGTTTCTTTTGTGATTCCATGCTTCTTTGCCAAATGTTTGTTAAAAGATCCCGTTCCACCACCTAACACGTATTCACAAAACACAATAAATAAATGTTTATAAAATATGAATATATAATGTATGAATGTATTATGTATGTATAAAAAACTTAAAAAGTATTTACCTCTGGTGAAACTGTATGAAACTAAGGGCTTTACTCCTTGACTTTCACAAATTTGACAAGTGCATAAGAAAATATCTGGATTCTCGGTTGGTTCTTTTGTGAAATACGACCACACATGTGAAACAGCTCTACCACTAGGAGGTGGCATTGCCGGAAAAGGTTGTCTTACTGGTTCATCTTCATCTAAATAAATAATTTAAAATTATAAAACTATAATTAAATAAATAAATAATTTAAAGTTTAATTAATTTGAAGAATAATATTATAAAACTAACCGATAGTTTGGAAATTGACTCGTTTACCACGAGCTTGTCTTTGTTGTTGTTGTTCTCCTTGTTCTTCATGTGATCTTGTTGATGACTGTCAAGATATATGTATCCCAATTGGGGTCGTTGGTTCCTCTTCTTGTTCTTCTTCTTCATCAATTTGTATATCTCTTTCCACTTCTTCTGCATAATTATGTAACTCCGGGTCGTACCCTTCCGGATAATTATGTTCATAATTATAATTACTAATGGAGGGTGTTGTTGATACCGACGGAGTAGAAGTGGCCTTTCTTTTGGAGGAACTGGAACCTCCTAATGATTTTGCCACTTTAGTAACTTTTTTTGTGGCTTTTTTCAAAAATGAAGACATGATTGATAATAATTGCGTAATTAAAGAATTAAGTAGAGAGAGTAAGTAGAGAGAGTAGGAGAAGAGATGAGTTGTAAATGAAAATGATTGAAAGTGATGAGTATATATAGAGTAAAGTGCAACGGCTATAAAACGGTAACAAACGGCTAGTTTTGGCGAACCGGTTCCATGGAACCGGTGGGCCGGTTCAACCGGACCGGTTCCGGTTTCGGTTCCAGAACCGGTTCCATGGAACCGTTGAGCCGGTTCAACCGGACCGGTTCCGGTTCCGGTTCCAGAACCGGTTCCATGGAACCGTTGAGCCGGTTCTCCCGGACCGGTTCCGGTTCCAAACCGCGGGTTTTTTTACCCGGTTCACGACGGTTTTTTCCGGCGGTTTCACGGTTCCGGCAATTTTTTTCCGGCGGTTTCACGGTTTCGCGGTTCGGGGAGGTTCGGAACCTGTCGCAAACGGTTCCAGTTCCGGATCCGGTTCCAAGCGGTTCGGCACCGGTTTGGTTCCGGGTAACCCGCCCCGTGGCCATGCCTATTTTGCACGAAACCTGGCACACAGCACAATTTGGTAAATATTATTGTGTTGAAGTGGTTATAATTGAAAATCATAGTCATATGCTAGAAATTACGTGTTAAGTTGCAATTTGATGGGTTTTTATGCTTTTTTGGTACTTTCGCGCATAAAATAGCTCTCAAACTTAGTTTGTTTTACACGAAACGTGGCACACAACACCATTTGGTATATATTATTGTGTTGAAGTGGTTAGCATTGAAAATCAAAGTCATATGCTAGAAGTTATTTTCTAAGTTGCGATTTTACCGGTTATTAAGCTTTTTTTGCACTTTCTGGCATACATTAGCTCAAATTTGGTTTGTTTTGCACGAAACTTGGAACACAATACCATTTAGTATATATTATTGTATTGAAGTGGTTAGTATTGAAAATCAAAGTCGTATACTAGAAGTTACGTGCTAAGTTGCGATTTTATGGGATTTTAAGCTGTTTTGGCACTTTCGAGCATAAAGTAGCTCAAACTTGGTATGTTTTTGCACGAAACTTGGTACACAACATTATTTGGTATATATTATTTTGTTGAAGTAGTTAGAAATGAAAATCATTGTCCTAGTCTAGAAATTTCGTGTTAAGCTGCGATTTTATGGGTTTTTATGCTTTTTTGGCACTTTCGCGCATAAAGTAGCTCAAACTTGGTTTGTTTTGAACGAACTGGGCACACTATACAATTTGGTATATATTATTTTTTTGAAGTTGTTAGAATTGAAAATCATAGTCTTATGCTAGAAATTAAGTGTGAAGTTGCAATTTTAAGGGTTTTTAATCGTTTTTGGCACTTTTGCACATAAAGTAGCTCCAACTTGGTTTGTTTTGCACGAAACTTGGCACACAACACTATTTGGTATATATTATTGTGTTGAAGTGGTTAGAATTTAAAACCAAAGTCATATGCGAGAAATTACGTATTAAGTTGCGATTTTATGCGTTTTTATGCTTTTTTGGCACTAACATCTATTTTCTCTTAGTGCTTTTGACAACCTTCCGATTCCGTTGATTGCGGCTACTACACTTTGAAATACATGGACGATATCTTAAAATCCGTGAAGAAGGTTGGAGTGGAAAACATAGATGCCGGAAGTATTTGCTATGTTCTTAAATTATTATTATTGGTAAAATCTAATATTTATTAATCTTTTAATTTTATATTATATTATAGGTTTTATACGACATTCCGAGGGAAACACGCCCTCTGAGAAGCGGAGAGATGCGCGAATTAAAAGACAAGATTGTCGCGTATCTTGCTAATTTTTGTCCTTGATAAATTGTAATTAGTATAGATTTTTTAGGACTTTAATGCAGATTATTATATATATATGTACGTACATAATATTATATTATATATACGATCGAGAGTTTTTTATTACAGAGATTATTCGTGATTAGTTGTGATGATCATTGGATTATTATTGGATTAGTCATTGTTATTACATTTTACATTATTATTGGATTATTATCAGTATAAACCGAAAAAAGAAAAAAAATAATAACTATTTGCTGCGGTCAGCCCCCAAAACCGCAGCAAATAAGTGGTGATCATTTGCTGCGGTTTTGGGGGTTGACCAAAGCAAATAATGCCACTTATTTCCTTCGGTTTTGGGTGCTTACCACAGCAAATAATGCCCCTTTTTGCTGCGGTATTAAACACAGTATTCAAAATAGCCCATTTGCTGCTATCACTATTGCTTGGGGCCAAAACCGCAGCGAGTAATGGCCAAAAAACCGCAGCAAATGAAGTTTTTTCCACTAGTTTTTGCATGAAACTTGGCACACAATACTATTTGATATATATTATTGTGTTTAAGTGGTTACAATTGAAAATCATAATCATATGCTAGAAATTACGTATAAAGTTGCGATTTTATGGGTTTTTTAAGCTATTTTGGCCATTTTGCGCATAAAGTAACTCAAACTTGGTTCGTTTTGCACGAAACTTGGTACACAACACTATTTAGTAGATATTATTGTATTGAAGCGGTTAGAATTGAAAATCCTAGTCATATGTTTCAAATTACGTGTTACGTTATGATTTTAATGGTTTTCACGCTTTTATGGCACTTTTGCGCATATAGTATCTCAAACTTGGTTTATTTTGCACGAAACATGGCACACAACACCATTTGGTATATATTATTGTGTTGAAGAAGTTAGCATTTAAAATCAAAGTCATATGCTACAAATTCCGTGCTAAATTGCGATTTTATGCGTTTTAAAGATTTTTTGGCACTTTCGCGCATAAAGTAGCTCAAACTTGGTTTGTTTTGCACGAAACTTGGCACACAACTCCATTTGGTATATATTATTGATTTGAAGTGGTTAGCACTGAAAATCAAAGTCATATGCTAGAAGTTATTTGCTAAATTGCTATTTTATAGGTTATTAAGCTTTTTTGGCACTTTCGGACATAAATTAGCTCAAACTTGGTTTGTTTTGCACGAAACTTGGCACACAACACCATTTGGTATATAATATTGTGTTGAAGTGGGTTGAATTTAAAATCATTTTAATGTGCTAGAACTTACGTGTTAAGTTGCGATTTTTTGGGTTTTTAAGCTTTTTTGGCACTTTCCCGCAGAAATTAGCAAATTAGTTTGTTTTGCACGAAACTTGGCACACAGCACAACGTGGTAAATATTATTGTGTTGAAGTTGTTATAGATGAAAATCATAGTCTTATGCTAGAAATTACGTGTTAAGTTGCGATTTGATGGGTTTTTAGGCTTTTATGGTACTTTCGCGCATAAAGTAGCTCAAACTTAGTTTGTTTTGCACGAAACGTGGCATACAACACCATTTGGTATATATTATTGTGTTGAAGTGGTTAGCATTGAAAATCAAAGTCATATGCTTGAAATTAATTGCTAAGTTGCGATTTTACGGTTTATTAAGATTTTTTGGCACTTTCGGGCATAAATTAGCTCAAATTTGGTTTCTTTTGCACGAAACTTGGCACACAACACCATTTAGTATATATTATTGTGCTGAAGTGGTTAGCATTCAAAATGAAAGTCGTATGCTAGAAGTTACGTGTTAAGTTGCGATTTTATAGGATTTTAAGCTGTTTTGGCACTTTCGGGTATAAAGTAGCTCAAACTTGGTTTGTTTTGCACGAAACTTGTCACACAACAACATTTGGTATGTATTATTGTGTTGAAGTGGTTAGAATTGAAAGTCATAGTCATATGCTAGAAATTACGTATTAAGCGGCGATTTTATGGGTTTTTAACCTTTTTTGGCACTTTCGCACATAAAGTAGATCAAACTTGGTTTGTTTTACACGAAACTAGGCACACAACACCATTTGGTATATTTTATTGTGTTGAAGTGGTTAGAATTGAAAATCATAGTCATATGCTAGAAATTACGTGTTAAGCGGCGATTTTATGGGTTTTTAAGCTTTTTTGGCACTTTCGCGCATAAAGTAACTCAAACTTGGTTTGCTTTGCACGAAACTTGGTACACAACATTATTTGGTATATATTATTTTGTTGAAGTGGTTAGAAATGAAAATTATTGTCATAGTCTAGAAGTTTCGTATTAAGTTGCGATTTTACGGGTTTTTACGCTTTTTTGGCACTTTCGCGCATAAAGTAGCTAAAACATGGTTTGTTTTGCACGAACTGGGCACACTATACTATTTGGTATATAATATTTTTTTTTGAAGTGTTTAGAATTAAAAATCATAGTCTTATGCTAGAAATTACGTGTTAAGTTGCAATTTTAAGGGTTTTTAATCGTTTTTGGCACTTTTGCGCATAAAGTAGCTCCAACTTGGTTTGTTTTGCACGAAACTTGGCACACAACACTATTTGGTATATATTATTGTGTTGAAGTGGTTAGAATTTAAAATCAAAGTCATATGCGAGAAATTACGTATTAAGTTGCGATTTTATGCGTTTTTATGCTTTTTTGGCACTAACATCTATTTTCTCTTAGTGCTTTCAACAACTTTCTAATTCATGGACGATATCTTAAAATCCGTGAAGAAGGTTGGAGTGGAAAACATAGATGCCGTAAGTATTTGTTATGTTCTTAAATTATTATTATTGGTAAAATCTAATGTTTATTAAACTTTTAATTTTATATTATATTATAGGTTTTATACGACATTCCGAGGGAAACACGCCCTCTGAGAAGTTGAGAGATGCGCGAATTAAAAGACAAGATTGTCCCGTATCTTGCTAATTTTTGTCCTTGATAAATTGTAATTAGTATAGATTTTTTAGGACTTTAATGTAGATTATTATATATATATATGTACGTACATAATATTATATTATATATACGATCGAGAGTTTTTTATTACAATGAGATTATTGGTGATTATTTGTGATGATCATTGGATTATTACTGGATTAATCATTGTTATTACATTTTACATTATTATTGGATTATTATTAGTATAAAACGAAAAAAGAAAAAAAATAATAACTATTTGCTGCGGTCAGCCCCCAAAAAAACCGCAGCAAATAAGTGGTGATTATTTGCTGCGGTTTTGGGGGCTGACCACAGCAAATAATGCCACTTATTTGATTCGGTTTTGGGTGCTGACCGCAGCAAATAATGCCCCTTTTTGCTGCGGTATTAAACACAACATTTAAAATAGGCCATTTGCTGCTATCACTATTGGTTGGGGCAAAAACCGCAGCGAGTAATGGCCAAAAAACCGCAGCAAATGAAGTTTTTTCCACTAGTTTTTGCACGACACTTGGCACACAACACAATTTGATATATATTATTGTGTTTAAGTGGTTACCATTGAAAATCATAATCATATGCTAAGATTACGTATAAAATTGCGATTTTATGGGTGTTTTAAGCTATTTTTGCCCTTTTATGGGTTTTGCACGAAACATGGCACACAACACTATATAGTAGATATTATTGTATTGAAGCAGTTAGAATTGAAAATCCTAGTCATGTGCCTGAAATTACGTATTAAGTTGTGATTTTAATAGTTTTCACGCTTTTATGGCACTTTCGCGCATATAGTAGCTCAAACATGGTTTATTTTGCACGAAACTTGGCATACAACACCATTTGGTATATATTATTGTGTTGAAGCAGTTAGCATTTAAATAAAAGTCATATGCTAGAAATTCCGTGCTAAATTGCGATTTTATGGGTTTTTAAGATTTTTTGGCACTTTCGCGCATAAAGTAGCTCAAACTTGGTTTGTTTTGCACGAAACTTCGCACACAACACTATTTAGTATATTATAGTGCTGAAGTGGTTAGCATTAAAAATCATAGTGATATGCTAGAAATTACGTTTTAAGTTGCGACTTTATGGGATTTTATGCTTTTTTTTGACTTTCGCGCATAAAGTAGCTCAAACTTCGTTTGTTTTGCACGAAACTTGGCATACAACACCATTTGGTATATATTATTGTGTTGAAGTGGGTTGAATTGAAAATCATAGTCATATGCTAGAAATTACGTGTTAAGTTGAGATTTTATGGGTTTTTAAGCTTCTTTGGCACTTTCCCGCATAAAGTAGAAAACTTGGTTTGTTTTGCACGAAACCTGGGACACCACACAATTTGGTAAATATTATTGTGTTGAAGTGGTTAGAATTGAAAATCATAGCCATATGCTAGAAATTACGTGTTAAGTTGCGATTTGATGGGTTTTTATGCTTTTTGGTACTTTCGCGCATAAAGTAGCTCAAAATTAGTTTGTTTTGCACGAAACTTGGCACACAACACCATTTGGTATATATTATTGTGTTGAAGTGGTTAGCATTGAAAATCAAAGTCATATGCTAGAAGTTATTTGCTAAGTTGCTATTTTATAGGTTATTATTCTTTTTTGGCACTTTCGGGCATAAATTAGCTCAAACTTGGTTTGTTTAGCACGAAACTTTGCACACAACACCATTTGGTATATATTATTGTGTTGAAGGGGGTTGAATTTAAAATCATAGTCAAATGCTAGAAATTACGTGTTAAGTTGCAATTTTTTGGGTTTTTAAGCTTTTTTGGCACTTTCCCGCATAAATTAGCAAACTTAGTTTGTTTTGCACGAAACCTGGCACACAGCACAATTTGGTAAATATTATTGTGTTGAAGTTGTTAGAATTGATAATCATAGTCATATGCTCGAAATTACGTGTTAAGTTGCGATTTGATGGGTTTTTATGCCTTTTTGGTACTTTCGCACATAAAGTAGCTCAAACTTAGTTTTTTTTGCACGAAAAGTGGCACACAACACCATTTGGTATATATTAATGTGTTGAAGTGGTTAGAATTTAAAATAAAAGTCATATGCTAGAAGTTGTTTACTAAGTAGCGATTTTACGGGTTATTAAGCTTTTTTGGCACTTTCGGGCATAAATTAGCTCAAATTTTTTTTGTTTTGCACAAAACTTGGCACACAACACCATTTAGTATATATTATTGTGCTGAAGTGGTTAGCATTGAAAATCAAAATCGTATGCTAGAAGTTACGTGCTAAGTTGCGATTTTATGGGATTTTAAGCTGTTTTGGCACTTTCGGGCATAAAGTAGCTCCAACTGTGTTCGTTTTGCATGAAACTTGGCACACAACACTATTTGCAATGTATTATTGTGTTAAAGTGGTTAGAATTGAAAATCATATTCATATGCTAGAAATTACGTGTTAAGCGGCAATTTTATGGGTTTTTAAGCTTATTCGGCACTTGCGCACATAAAGTAGCTCAAACTTTGTTAGTTTTGCACGAAACTTGGCACACTATACTATTTGGTATATATTATTTTTTTGAAGTGGTTAGAATTGAAAATCATAGTCAAATGCTAGAAATTACGTGTTAAGTTGCAAATTTTAAGGGTTTTTAATCATTTTTGGCACTTTTTCGCATAAAGTAGCTCCAACTTGGTTTGTTTTGCACGAAACTTGGCACACAACACTATTTGGTATATATTATTGTGTTGAAGTGGTTAGAATTTAAAATCATAGTCATATGCTTGAAATTTCGTATTAAGTTGCGATTTTATGCGTTTTTATGCTTTGTTGGCACTAACATCTATTTTCTCTTAGTGCTTTCGACAACCTTCTAATACCGTTGATTGCGGCTACTACACTTTGAAATACATGGACGATATCTTAAAATCCGTGAAGGAGGTTGGAGTGGAAAACATAGATGCTAGAAGTATTTGTTATGTTCTTAAATTATTATTATTGGTAAAATCTAATGTTTATTAATCTTTTAATTTTATATTATATTATAGGTTTTATACGACATTCCGAGGGAAACACGCCCTCTGAGAAGTTGAGAGATGCGCGAATTAAAAGACAAGATTGTCCCGTATCTTGCTAATTTTTGTCCTTGATAAATTGTAATTAGTATAGATTTTTTAGGACTTTAATGTAGATTATTATATATATATGTACGTACATAATATTATATTATATATACGATCGAGAGTTTTTTATTACAAAGAGATTATTGGTGATTATTTGTGATGATCATTGGATTATTACTGGATTAATCATTGTTATTACATTTTACATTATTATTGGATTATTATTAGTAAAAAACGAAAAAAGAAAAAAAATAATAACTATTTGCTGCGGTCAGCCCCCAAAAAATACCGCAGCAAATAAGTGGTGATTATTTGCTGCGGTTTTGGGGGCTGACCACAGCAAATAATGCCACTTATTTGATTCGGTTTTGGGTGCTGACCGCAGCAAATAATGCCCCTTTTTGCTGCGGTATTAAACACAGCATTTAAAATAGGCCATTTGCTGCTATCACTATTGGTTGGGGCAAAAACCGCAGCGAGTAATGGCCAAAAAACCGCAGCAAATGAAGTTTTTTCCACTAGTTTTTGCACGACACTTGGCACACAATACTATTTGATATATATTATTGTGTTTAAGTGGTTACCATTGAAAATCATAATCATATGCTAGAAATTACGTATAAAATTGCGATTTTATGGGTTTTTAAAACTATTTTGGCCCTTTTATGGGTTTTGCACGAAACATGGCACACAACACTATATAGTAGATATTATTGTATTAAAGCGGTTAGAATTGAAAATCCTAGTCATGTGCCTGAAATTACGTATTAAGTTGTGATTTTAATGGTTTTCACGCTTTTATGGCACTTTCGCGCATATAGTAGCTCAAACTTGGTTTATTTTGCACGAACCTTGGCATACAACACCATTTGGTATATATTATTGTGTTGAAGCAGTTAGCATTTAAATCAAAGTCATATGCTAGAAATTCCGTGCTAAATTGCGATTTTATGGGTTTTTAAGATTTGTTTGGCACTTTCGCGCATAAAGTAGCTCAAACTTGGTTTGTTTTGCACGAAACTTCGCACACAACACTATTTAGTATATTATAGTGCAGAAGCTGTTAGAATTAAAAATCATAGTGATATGCTAGAAATTACGTTTTATGTTGCGACTTTATTGGATTTTATGTTTTTTTTTGACTTTCGCGCATAAAGTAGCTCAAACTTCGTTTGTTTTGCACGAAACTTGGCATACAACACCATTTGATATATATTATTGTGTTGAAGTGGTTTGAAACTAAAATCATAGTCATATGCTAGAAATTACGTGTTAAGTTGAGATTTTATGAGTTTTTATGCTTTTTTGGCACTTTCCCGCATAAAGTAGCAAATTTGGTTTGTTTTGCACGGAGCCTGGGACACCACACAATTTGGTAAATATTATTGTGTTGAAGTGGTTAGAATTGAAAATCATAGTCATATGCTAGAAATTACGTGTTAAGTTGCGATTTGATGGGTTTTTATGCTTTTTGGTACTTTCGCGCATAAAGTAGCTCAAAATTAGTTTGTTTTGCACGAAACATGGCACACAACACCATTTGGTATATATTATTGTGTTGAAGTGGTTAGCATTGAAAATCAAAGTCATATGCTAGAAGTTATTTGCTAAGTTGCTATTTTATATGTTATTATGCTTTTTTGGCACTTTCGGGCATAAATTAGCTCAAACTTGGTTTGTTTTGCACGAAACTTGGCACACAACACCATTTGGTATATATTATTTTGTTGAAGGGGGTTGAATTTAAAATCATAGTCAAATGCTAGAATTTACGTGTTAAGTTGCAATTTTTTGGGTTTTTAAGCGTTTTTGGCACTTTCCCGCATAAATTAGCAAACTTATTTTGTTTTGCACCAAACCCGGCACACAGCACAATTTGGTAAATATTATTGTGTTGAAGTTGTTAGAATTGAAAATCATAGTCATATGCTCGAAATTACGTGTTAAGTTGTGATTTGATGGGTTTTTATGCCTTTTTGGTACTTTCGCACATAAAGTAGCTCAAACTTAGTTTTTTTGCACGAAAAGTGGCACACAACACCATTTGGTATATATTAATGTGTTGAAGTGGTTAGCATTTAAAATAAAAGTTATATGCTAGAAGTTGTTTATTAAGTTGCGATTTTACGGGTTATTAAGCTTTTTTGGAACTTTCGGGCATAAATTAGCTCAAATTTTTTTTGTTTTGCACAAAACTTGGCACACAACACCATTTAGTATATATTATTGTGCTGAAGTGGTTAGCATTGAAAATCAAAATCGTATGCTAGAAGTTACGTGCTAAGTTGCGATTTTATGGGATTTAAAGCTGTTTTGGCACTTTCGGGCATAAAGTAGCTCAAACTTGGTTCGTTTTGCACGAAACTTGGTACACAACACTATTTGCTATGTATTATTGTGTTGAAGTGGTTAGAATTGAAAATCATATTCATATGCTAGAATATACGTGTTAAGCGGCAATATTATGGGTTTTTAAGCTTTTTTGGCACTTGCGCGCATAAAGTAGCTCAAACTTGGTTTGTTTTGCACGAAACTTGGTACACAACATTATTTGGTATATATTATTTTGTTGAAATGGTTAGAATTGAAAATCATTGTCATAGTCTAGAAATTTCGTGCTAAGTTGCGATTTTATGGGTTTTTATGCTTTTTTGGCACTTTCGCGCATAAAGTAGCTCAAACTTTGTTAGTTTTGCACGAAACTTGGCACACTATACTATTCGGTATATATTATTTTTTTGAAGTGGTTAGAATTGAAAATCATAGTCATATGCTAGAAATTACGTGTTAAGTTGCAATTTTAAGGGTTTTTATCGTTTTTGACACTTTTTCGCATAAAGTAGCTCCAACTTGGTTTGTTTTGCACGAAACTTGGCACACAACACTATTTGGTATATATTATTGTGTTGAAGTGGTTAGAATTTAAAATCATAGTCATATGCTTGAAATTTCGTATTAAGTTGCGATTTTATGCGTTTTTATGCTTTGTTGGCGCTAACATCTATTTTCTCTTAGTGCTTTCGACAACCTTCTAATTCCGTTGATTGCGGCTACTACACTTTGAAATACATGGACGATATCTTAAAATCCGTGAAGGAGGTTGGAGTGGAAAACATAGATGCCAGAAGTATTTGTTATGTTCTTAAATTATTATTATTGGTAAAATCTAATGTTTATTAATCTTTTAATTTTATATTATATTATAGGTTGTATACGACATTCCGAGGGAAACACGCCCTCTGAGAAGTGGAAAGATGCGGGAATTAAAAGACAAGATTATAGCGTATCTAGCTAATTTTTGTTCTTGATAAATTGTAATTAGTATAGATTTTTTAGGACTTTAATGTAGATTATTATATATATATGTACGTACATAATATTATATTATATATACGATCGAGAGTTTTTTATTACAAAGAGATTATTGGTGATTATTTGTGATGATCATTGGATTATTATTTTATTAATCATTGTTATTACATTTTACATTATTATTGGATTATTATTAGTATAAAAGGAAAAAAGAAAAAAAATAATAACTATTTACTACGGTCAGCCCCCAAAACCGCAGCAAATAAGTGGTGATCATTTGCTGCGATTTTGGGGGCTGACCAAAGCAAATAATGCCACTTATTTGCTTAGGTTTTGGGTGCTGACCGCAGCAAATAATGCCCCTTTTTGCTGCGGTATTAAACACAACATTTAAAATAGGCCATTTGCTGCTATCACTATTGCTTGGGGACAAAACCGCAACGAGTATTGGCCAAAAAACCGCAGCAAATGAAGTTTTTTCCACTAGCTTTTGCACGAAACTTGGCACACAATACTATTTGATATATATTATTGTGTTTAAGTGGATACAATTGAAAATCATAATCATATGCTAGAAGTTACGTATAAAGTTGCGATTTTATGGGTTTTTTAAGCTCTTTTGGCCCTTTTGCGCATAAAGTAGCTCAAACTTGGTTTGTTTTGCACGAAACTTGGCACACAACACTATTTAGTAGATATTATTGTATTGAAGCGGTTAGAATTGAAAATCCTAGTCATATGCTTGAAATTACGTGTTAAGTTGTGATTTTAATGGTTTTCACGCTTTTATGACACTTTTGCGCATATAGTAGCTCAAACTTGGTTTATTTTGCACGAAACTTGGCACACAACACTATTTGGTATATATTATTGTGTTGAAGCAGTTAGCATTTAAAATCAAAGTCATATGCTAGAAATTCCGTGCTAAATTGCGATTTTATGGATTTTAAAGATTTTTTGGCACTTTCGCGCATAAAGTAGCTCAAACTTGCTTTATTTTGCACGAAACTTTGCATACAACACTATTAAGTATATTATTGTGTTGAAGTGGTTAGAATTGAAAATCATAGTCATATGCTAGAAATTACGTTTTAAGTTGCGACATTATGGGATTTTATGCTTTTTTTTGACTTTCGCGGATAAAGTAGCTCAAACTTGGTTTGTTTTGCACGAAACCTTGCACACAACACCATTTGGTATTAAAGAAATGCAAATAGATGATCGAATGCAACAAGAGGGGGAGGGGGGGGGGGGGTGAATTGTTGTGTATTAAGTTTAAGATTTTTGCCTCTAATTTTGCGGAATTATCACAATAAAATAAAACTTAAACTTAAAATGAAAAAGATAAAAGGAGACAACGATTTTACGTGGAAACCTTCTTGGCCTAATAAGAAGGAAAAACCACGACCCCCCGGGATTTCAAAATTCTCACTATGTTTTAGGCAATCAATTACAATCATATAAAACAATTTGCTTTACTTGAAGCTTCTCTATTCTAGGCCTATTTCTTTTTCTCTTCTCTTTCTCCTTCTCTTTCTCTTCTCACGCTTCTATTGAAGCTTCTCTATTACCCTAGACTTACCTTAAGTCTAGTTACAAAAAAACACACAAATACCCTTACAAGGCCAAATTCTCAAGAGGATAAAAATTAAATAATTGCTTTAAGAAAAATATAATAAATTAATTTGCATTAGATAGCTGAAAATATTTTTCTTAATTGATCTCCCTTTATGGACACTCTCGGATACTTTTTCAGTTTAAGCATAGTCCCTCCTATTTATAGTGGGAACAGCCGGGAGTTATCTTAGGCATACCTACCACTAACTTACACGTTCTCAAAAGAAAGGTAGTGTAATGCCAAAAGTAGACTCCAGTTACCATTTGCTAAAAGTAGAAAACGGTTCCTTCAAGCTAAAAATAGCATAGGAGTTAAAACAAAAAACTCGTAATTAAAAGGAGATCTTTTTCTCAAAAAGAATAAATCTTAGGCTATTTTTAGATAACCTAAAAATAGTTTTGCCAACCAATTTATTAATTAATTAAGCAATTAATTTAATTCTTAACCGTTACATCAACTTAAAAAACAGAAAATAAATTAATTACAATTTTCCAGCCGATGTTTTCTTCAGACCTGCAACGTGGGAACAGTGTACTGTCTCCATCTACAACTTCTGTCAGATTGTCCACTTTGGGAACAATAGACCGCCTGTCTACTTTTAACGTCCTAAGCATTTATCTAACTTCTTGGATATTTTAAGACACGTACAACTTCCACGAACCAAGTCATAGGCTTCATCAATGATTTTAACAAAATCGGATATTTACCTACAAGACAATCTCTAAAAAAAGTTTTTTTATTTAAAAGTGAAGTCATCATCAAAACTTAAGAGGCCAACAAATTCCCCCTTTTTGATGAAGACAAACTTTATAAACAAACTTGAGTAAACTAGAGTAAAACAAAATTTTTAGAGCATACTAGAGTTTAAAGCAACTCTAAATAACTTAGCAAATTAACCCGTTACAATATAATTAACCAAGCATGCATAAAACAATTTACTCTATAAAAACATAATATCAAATATGTTTTCAAATAATTTTCCAAAAATAGTTAAATTAACACAAATCCCTAAGTATTATAAAAAAATAATAGCTTTGAAGAAAACAAATTCAGAACAACACTTAATCAAAGTATTCATAAACTTAACAACACAGATGATTTTAAGCTGGCAATCAGATCATAATAAAAATTTCATAATCACAATTTTGCATATTAACTTCCAATATTGGAGCAATATAAAAATATAAAACAATCACGATATGGAGCCTGTGTATTCACAGCCTTGTGTATTCACAGCTCCTTTTAAGTTTGTGCATATCTTCCCCCTTTTGTCATCAATCAAAAAGAAATTGGGAGAATCAAACCACAGCACAAACCATATAGATTTTTCGTTGAGGAAAATAAGACACAGTAAATGAAAGCAAGCACCATGAAAAGCAATCCAAATATGCACATGATTAATATCACAGACCAAGATAGAAGAAAGAAATTGTAGCAGCTGTTCCACAAAAGAAATACAATTTTGTACCCCAGATGGTACAAAAATAGAAGTAAAATTGTTTGATCGATATTAAGGCCAACAAATCATTAAAGACGTAGGAAGAGGAATCAAGGAGCAGCCTCATCTTCATCTATGAACTCGGTCTGCACTTCAACTGTGTCCAACTTTGCACCAAGACAGTTTTCCATCTGGATGAGCTGATCAGCAATTGAGGCAAGTGAGACGCGAGTTTCATCTTGAAAAGCAATAAATTGAGACTGAAGATCTTGGAGCTTAGATAGTATGGGATCTGAAGAAGCTGTAGGAACAGAATCAAAATTAGCACAACCAGTACCTTGTGAAGTGTGTGATTGAAATGGTGGTGGTGTAAAATGGATAGGTGATTGTGGTGGTGATGGAACTTGATGTGGTGGTGGAGTGGCTGGCTTGGGAGAAGGAAGTGCATTTGTTGTAGGCTCAGGAATGGTATCAGATGTGATGTCATCAACCATAGCAGCCTTACGCTTAGAAGCTAATCTCCTACTTTTCCTCCGAATTAAATCAGCCTTCTTCCTCAGTGCTATCACAATCTCCTCATCACTAGAGTCACTGTAGATATTGTTATTATCATTATCTTTCAAGGCTTCCTCTTGTTCTTCTGTTTCCCCCTTACTTGCTGCTTCTCCCTGTTCCCATTTTCCTGCTGTTTCAGTGTTTGCAGCGGGAACAGGCTCCTGCTCCTTATCCTACTTACTTGATTTTTCCTTTTCTTCCTCAACCCTTTCTTCTTCTGATTCTACTTTAACAACCTCCTCCAAATCATGCATCAAAATCCCTTCATCATTCAATTTTAGGTGCAAGTTGTGTAAGCTTTTGGCACCTATTTTCATGTTAGGACCCATAGAGAACTGCAAGCCATCTAGAGGTACACTAAATTTATTGAAAATCCATGTCAACAACCTCCATATCCAACAAAGCTCTTCTTTTTAATGCAATCCAACAAATGAGATATCATCAACGAAGGAAAGTTTATTTTAATATGATTTGCCATGCAATAAAATAAAATGGCATCACGCAAACTCACTTCACTACGTTTGGAGTTTCGTGGTAGGATGAATTTGCGTGCAATGTTATACAATGATTTATGCAGAGGAGACAAAACGTTGTGACTAATCTTCCCTTTCTTTTGCTCAATCCCTAAGAATTTCAGAATAGTTCGTTCATTAACGCTAGAGAATACTATCTTCGAGCCAACATAATATGTATCAAAACCAACAACAAGAAGATAGAACCGTTCCCCCAACATCAAACTATTAAATTCTATTTTTATTGCCCTAATAGTGCTGGAACATACTCCATTATCAATAGAAAAATTTGAAATAAATTCACGCATTTGGTTTGGGAATATAGGGTTGCAACAGAAATCAGACATTAATATTTCCCAATTTTGATTTTCCAATATGGCGTGAAGTTGTGGGAAGGGAGTAGAATCATACCAGTACTTGTCTAAACCAAATCCTAAAGACATTTCCTAGGAAATCTCTTCGGCACTATTGGGATCAGCAAGCTTCGAACGTTTGGCAGTTTTGGATGATGAACCACCTTTTGGTGTGGTGATGTGGCGTTTGTTTCTGGCATGCATAGAGGAGGGTATTGGGGTTTCATTTTGAGTTTCATTAGATGAGGATGGTGCAGCATCAAGCAGAGGTGGAGGATGAACCACATTGAGAGGTTGTGGTTAAGAAATTTTACCGGATTTTGGGATTTTCTTGCTTGAGTTTGAAGATTTAGGAGTTTTCATTTTGATTTTGAAATGCTTTGAGAGAAGGAAGTTGATGAGTGACGGTTGCTTGATAGAAATGAGAAAGTGTAAGAGGTGTGACATGAGGGAGGGTTTTAATAAATGGGTGAAAGGACGGTTATCTAAAGGTTCCATACTTTAATGCATTTAATCATTTCAACTGAAATCCAGTGGTTGATGAAGAGTTGGGACGAATCCAAATAAACCATTTCCCATTTTTTAAATAATTTGAGTTGACCATATATGAAAAAATATAAAAAATGAAACTTGAAAAATGATATTATCATATTATCTAAAGTAAATAATGAACACATGCTGCTTTGGTCTGATCAATTTAAAATATGCAATCAGAAAAACATTCATAGTACGTACTTTATTAACTTTATACCTGATCCCTTCAATAATTGATTTTCAATCAAGGTTTTGTGGTTGATTTCACCTTTTCAATTTCATGATGCTTCATGGAGAATTCTTGCAATCAAATTTAGTGAAGCTTGATCATACCAAGTTCCAATCTCATCTTTTCATATTGTTTCCTTGGAAGCGGTTTGGTCATGATATCTGCAACTTGTTCATTAGTGTTAACATGCTTGACAATTTTATTTTTGTTTTCTACATTGTCCTTAATAAAGTGATGTCTTATATGTATATGTTTACCCTTGAATGATGCACTGGATCTTTAGATATGCATATAGCACTGGTATTATCACAATAAATAGGAACACATTCAAATTTAATACCAAAATCTGTTAGCTGTTGTTTTATCCAAAGCATTTGGGAACAGCAAGCAGCTGCTGCTACATATTCAGCTTCAGTAGTGGATAATGCAACGGTGTTTTGTTTCTTTGAACACCATTACACTAAACATGAGCCAAGAAATTGTACCATACTTGACGTACTTTTTCTGTTTACAAGATCTCCAGCATAATCTGCATCACTATAACCTTTCAAATCATAGACATCACTTTTAGGGTAAAATAGGGACAAGTCATCTGTTCCCTTTAAATATCTCAAAATCCTTTTTACTGCTGTAAAATGTGATTCTTTGGGGTTAGATTGAAATCTAGCACATAAACCAACACTAAAAGAAATATCAGGTCTACTAGCTGTTAGATATAATAAAGAACCAATCATGCCTCAATACATTGTTTGAGCTACATTAATCCCATTTAAGTCTTCATCTAATCTAACATTTGTAGCCATGGGTGTGTGGTTTGTCTTAGCGTTGTTTAGTCCATACTTCTTAAGAAGTTTTTTTATGTATTTTTGTTGATGGAAAAAAAATACCAATTTTAGTTTGTTTAATTTGTAAACCAAGGAAGAAATTTAATTCTCCCATCATGCTCATTTCAAATTCTGTGCCTATAAGATTGGCAAATTCTTTACAGAACAAATCATTAGTGGCACCAAAAATAATATCATCAACATAAATTTGAACAACCAAAATATCATAACCTTTATTCTTAAAGAATAAGGTTTTGTCAATTTTTCCTCTAATAAAGTTATTTTGAATCAAAAACTTTGACACTCTTTCATACCATTGCCTAGGAGCTTGCTTCAAGCCATATAAAGCTTTATTAAGCTTGTAGACGTGATCAGGACAAGAGGTATTTTCAAAACCTGGGGATTGTTCAACAAAAACTTCTTCATCATGAAAGCCATTTAAAAAAGCACATTTCACATCCATTTGATATAATTTAAAGTTCATGAATGCAGCATAAGAAATTAAAATTCTAATAGCCTCTAACCTTTCTACCGGAGCAAAAGTCTCGGTGTAATCAATACCTTCTTGTTGGTTGTACCCTTTGACCACGAGCCTTGCTTTGTATCTTACAATTATTCCGTGCTCATCTAATTTGTTCCGAAATACCCATTTTAAACCAATTACCTTTTTCTGTTTTGGTTTGGGCTCCAAGTGCCATACTTTGTTTCCTTCGAATTCATTCAATTCATCTTGCATGGCTACTATCCATTCAGAATCTTTTAGAGTTTCCTCGTGGTTTTAATGTTCAAGTGATGATAGGAACGTAAAGTGTGCACAAAAGTTTCTAATTTGGGATCTGGTTTGCGTTCCCTTATTCATATCACTAATAATCAAATCAAGAGGGTGGTAACTTTGATATTTCCAAGGCTTAGGCACAAATTCTCTTGTGGGAATTGAAGCATGTTCTGTTTCATTTGCTTGATTATTGTTCTGTTCAGCTTCTGGATCTGCTTGCTCGTCTGTGGGAACAGCTGGATTGGAGACAGTCTGCTGTTCCTGAAGTACTGTCTGTTCCTGATTATTATCGTTCCTTTCAGCCTCTTCTGGGATCAGCTGTTCACCTGCTATTCCTTCATCTAGCATTTTCGTTTCTTCATCATTGTCTTCTAGATGAGCAAGACCTATTTTAACATGGTTGATATCCTGTCCACTTGTTGAAAAGTTAGTTTCATCAAAAATGATATGAACTGACTCTTCTACACTCATTGTTCTTTTATTATACACCCTGTAAGCTTTACTATGTGATGAGTAGCAAAGAAATACTGCTTCATCGCTTCTTTCATCAAACTTGTCTATACTTCCTTTTCCATTAACATGAACAAAACATTTGCATCCAAATATACGAAAATAGGAAATGTTTGGTTTAACACCTTTGAGTAATTCATAGGGTGTTTTTGAAGAGATTGGTCTTTTTAACACACGATTCATAATATAACAAGCAGTATTAACGGCCTCAGCCCAAAAATTTCTAGGTAGACCGCTAGCAATCAACATGGTTCTGGCCATTTCTTCTAAAGTTCTATTTTTCCTTTCTACCACTCCATTTTGTTGTGGTGTTCTAGGTGCGGAAAAATTGTGATTAATTCCATGTTCATTGCAATACATTGTAAAATTTGAATTTTCAAATTCTTTTCCATGATCAGACCTAATGTGGATTATTTGATTATTGGTAGATTTTTGTATTTTGTTTGCAAAGGTAACAAATTCATCAAAGGCTTCATCTTTGCTTACTAAAAACAAAGTCCAAGTGAATCTACTATAATCATCAACAATGAAAAATACATATTTTTTGCCGCTATGGCTCTGTATTCTCATAGGTCCACATAGATCCATATGAATTAATTCTAGCGGTCTAGAGGTAGTCACCATATTCTTTGATTTAAAAGATGACCTCACTTGTTTTCCTTTGGCACAAGGATCGCAAATTTCTTCTTTAAAAAATTTTATAGCTGGTAGTCCTCTGACTAGGTCTTTTGATCTTAATGTATTAATCAATGTATAACTAGCATGACCTAGACGCTTATGCCAAAGTAGTGGGTCTTCTTCTATAACACTTAAACATGTTAGACTGGTTTTGAGAACAGTGTCCAGGTCCACTACATAAGTGTTCCCTTTTCTGATTCCCTCGAGCACAGTATCTCCTGTGTCGTTCTTAGAAATTATGCATCGTTCAGAAGTAAACTTAACAGAGTTACCTTTATCACAAAATTGAGAGATACTCAGAAGATTATGTTTTAAATTCTCAACTAAAAATACATTGTCAATGGCATCGGACCACGACCTTCCAACCTTTCCTTTGGCGATTATCTCACCCTTCATATTGTCACCGAAGGTTACTGTTCCCCCATCATAGGCTTCAAGTAAGAGAAATCTAGATTCGTCACTCGTCATGTGCTTGGAACACCCACTGTCGAGATACCATGAGTTGTTCCCCCTCACTTGAACCTGCAAAGCAAATTAATGGTTAGGTTCAGGAACCCAGTCATCCTTGGGTTCCTTGTCGATAATACTTGAATCACATTTCTTAATCCATATGCATTCGACATAATTTGTATTTGCTTTGGTATGCTGTTCCCTTTTTACACATTGATTTTTCAGGTGTCCAGTTTGGCCACAAAAGGAACAGATTTTACTACTGGGGAGATCTACATAGACCATTTTCTTCCTATTATTCTTAACAAAACCTAGGCCTTCTTTACTCTTTGTTTTAGCATCTAGAATCCATTTGGGAACTTCATTGATTTTCCCTTTTCCTTTTAAGTTCTTTTTATCTTTCAGATATTTATTCTCTTGTTCATAGGATTCTAATTTTAATTTCATCTCTTGAAATTTTGTGCTTAACGCATGAGTGGATATTTCATTAACGTCCCTTCTTAGTCCTAGTAATTTGTACTGATTTATTTCAATATTAAGAATAATGAATACCTGCTTCATTATTTCTAATGTCTCTCTCAACATTGTATTCTGATCTATCAAATTAAAAATTCTACTTTGCACATCGATTCTAAATGAATTTAGGTAGGAAACATGATCTTTACTTGAGTTAAGGTCTTCCTTAATTTGGAGATTCTTAGTATTCAATTCATCTAATTTCTCTTGTGTCTCCAAGAGCAACTTAATTAATTTATTCTTGCTAAATTTAAATAGGTATTTAGGAAATGAGTTAGAAGACATTACCTCTTTTTCCTTAGACTCTTCATCCTTGCTGTGATGAGATTCCATGAGACACAGATTTGCTGTTTCTTCTTCTGCTGGAGCTTCTGTTTCAGCTTCACTTTCGGTATTACCCCAAGATGCGATCATAGCTTTACGAAAGTCTGTTTCGAAATTTCCTTTCTTGGGTTGTCTTCCAGTTTCTCTTGCCTTTCCCTTGCCTTTGTCGTTCTTCCATTGAGGGCAATCCTTGATGAAGTGGTCAGTGTTTCCACATTTGTGGCATTCAAAATTTGTCTTCGAGTTAGCAGTTCCTCTTTCTTTTTTATGTCTTTGATTTCCATATCTGCTATTTTTGAAGAACTTTTGAATTTTCTTGCTAACACAGCAGTCTACTCTACATCAGTTTCTGATTCTTCATGATCATTTGCTGCTAGAGCCAAGCCTTTATTTCGGGTACTGTTAGCTGTTCCCAAATGCAACTCGTGAGTCATGAGGGAACCAGCCAGCTCTTCCAAATTAAACTTGGTGAAATATTTTGATTCCTGGATGGCTATGACCTTAGCTCTCTAGCGTTCGTCTTGAGGAAGACTCCTAAGTACTTTCCTGACTTCTTCATCAACGGGAATGATCTTACCAAGTGACACAAGTTCGTTGGTTATATTCCTAAACCTGGTGAACATCTCTTGGATGTTTTCTCTAGGTTCCATTACGAATCTTTCATATCTGGACATCAGTAGGTCAATCTTGGAGCGCTTCACTTCACTAGTGCCTTCATAGGTAACTTCCAGCAGGTCCCAAATCTGCTTTGCAGTTTTACAACCCATAATACGATTATGTTCATTTGGTCCGAGACCACAGTGAAGTAATTTGATAGCAAGAGCGTTCATCTCTATCTTTTGAAAGTCTTCTTTTTCGTATTAAGTGATTAGTTTTGGAATTGATTCATTATTGGAGTTGATGGTCGTTACCTCAAAATCTCCTATTTCAATTACTCTTCATACTTGGTAATTTTCGGCCATTATGAAGATTTCCATCCTATTTTTCCAGTAGGTATAGAATTTCCCATCGAACATGGGTGGCCTTTACGTAGAGTACCTTTCTTCCATGCGTTCGTTCATCTTCAACATCTTGCCAGGGAATAGGATACTGCTCTCAGGGTTTCCTGATTAAATGAGGAACAGAGCTCTGATACCAATTGTACAAATGCAAATAGATGATCGAATGCAACAAGATTTTTGCCTCTAATTTTAAGATTTTTGCCTCGAATGCAAATAGATGAATTGTTGTGTATTAAGTTTAAGATTTTTGCCTCTAATTTTGCGGAATTATCACAATAAAATAAAACTTAAACTTAAAATGAAAAAGATAAAAAGAGACAACGATTTTACGTGGAAACCTTCTTGGCCTAATAAGAAGGAATAACCACGACCCCCCGGGATTTCTAAATTCTCACTATGTTTTAGGCAATCAATTTCAATCACATAAAACAATTTGCTTCACTTGAAGCTTCTCTATTCTAGGCCTATTTCTTTTTCTCTTCTCTTTCTCCTTCTCTTTCTCTTCTCACGCTTCTATTGAAGCTTCTCTATTACCCTAGACTTACCTTAAGTCTAGTTACAACAAAACACACAAATACCCTTACAAGGCCAAATTCTCAAGAGGATAAAAATTAAATAATTGCTTTAAGAAAAATATAATAAATTAATTTGCATTAGATAGCTAAAAATATTTTTCTTAATAGATCTCCCTTTATGGACACTCTCGGATACTTTTTCAGTTTAAGCATAGTCCCTCCTATTTATAGTGGGAACAATCGGCACTTACCTTAGGCATACCTACCACTAACTTACACGTTCTCAAAAGATAGGTAGTGGAATGCCAAAAATAGACTCCGGTTAACATTTGCTAAAAGTAGAAAACGGTTCCTTCAAGCTAAAAATAGCATAGGAGTTAAAACAAAAAATCATAATTAAAAGGAGATCTTTTTCTCAAAAAGAATAAATCTTAGGCTATTTTTAGATAACCTAAAAATAGTTTTGCCAACCAATTTATTAATTAATAAGCAATTAATTTAATTCTTAACCGTTATATCAACTTAAAAACAGAAAATAAATTATTTGCAATTTTCCAGCCGATGTTTTCTTCAGACCTGCAACGTGGAAACGGTGTACTGTCTCCATCTAGAACTTCTTTCAGATTGTCAACTTTAGGAACAGTAGATCGCCTTTCTACTTTTAACGTCCTAAGCATTTATCTAACTTCTTGCATATTCTAAGACACGTACAACTTCCACGAACCAAGTCGTAGGCTTCATCAACGATTTTAACAAAATCGGATATTTAAATACAACACAATCTCTAACACATGTTTGTTTATTTAAAAGTGAAGTCATCATCAAAACATAAGAGGCCAACAGGTATATATTATTGTGTTGAAGTGGGTTGAATTTAATCATAGTCATATGCTAGAAATTACGTGTTAAGTTGCGATTTTATGGGTTTTTAAACTTTTTAGGCATTTTCCAGCATAAAGTAGCAAACTTGGTTTGTTTTGCATGAAACCTGGCACACAACACAATTTCGTAAATATTATTGTGTTGAAGTGGTTAGAATAGAAAATCATAGTCATATGCTAGAAATTACGTGTTAAGTTGCGATTTGATGGGTTTTTATGCTTTTTTGGTACTTTCGCGCATAAAGTAGCTCAAACTTAGTTTGTTTTGCACGAAACTTGGCACACAAAACCATTTGGTAAATATTATTGCGTTGAAGTGGTTAGCATTGAAAATCAAAGTCATATGCTAGAAGTTATTTGCTAAGTTGCTATTTTATTGGTTATTAAGATTTTTTGGCACTTTCGGGCATAAATTAGCTCAAACGTGGTTTGTCTTGCACGAAACACGGTACACAACACCATTTAGTATATATTATTGTGTTGAAGTGGTTAGCATTGAAAATCAAAGTCGTATGCTAGAAATTACGTGCTAAATTGCGATTTTATGGGTTTTTAAGCTGTTTTGGGACTTTTGGGCATAAAGTAGCTCAAACTTGGTTTGTTTTGCACGAATCTTGGCACACAACACCATTTGGTATATATTATTGTGTTGAAGGGGTTAGAATTTAAAATTGTAGTCATATGTTAGAAATTACGTGTTAAGCGGCGATTTTAAGGGTTTTTATGCTTTTTTGGCACTTTTGCGCATAAAGTAACTCAAACTTAGTTTGTTTTGCACAAGACTTGGTACACAACATTATTTGGTATATATTATTCTGCTGAAGTGGTTAAAATTCAAAATCATAGTCATAGTCTAGAAATTTCGTGTTAAGTTGCAATTTTATGAGTTTTTATGCATTTTTGGCATTTTCGCGCATAAAGTAGCTCAAACATGGTTTGTTTTGCACGAAACTTGGCACACTGTACTATTTGGTATATATTATTTTTTTGAAGTGGTTAGAATTAAAAATCGTAGTCATATGCTAGAAATTACGTGTTAAGTTGCGATTTTATGTGTTTTAATGCTTTTTTGGCACTTTCGCGCATAAAGTAGCTCAAACTTGGTTTGTTTTGCACGAAACTTGGTACACAACATTATTTGGTATATATTATTTTGTTGAAGTGGTTAGAATTGGAAATCATAGTGATAGTCTAGAAATTTCGTGTTAAGTTGCGATTTTATGGGTTTTTATGCTTTTTTGTCACTTTTGCGCATAAAGTAGCTCAAACTTGGTTTGTTTTGCACGAAACTTGGCACACTATACTATTTGGTATATATTATTTTGTTGAAGTGGTTAGAATTGAAAATCATAGTCATATGCTAGAAATTACGTGTTAAGTTGCGATTTTAAGGGTTTTTAATCGTTTTTGGCACTTTTGCATATAAAATAGCTCCAACTTGGTTTGTTTTGCACGAAATTTGGCACAAAACACTATTTGGTATATATTATTGTGTTGAAGTGGTTAGAATTTAAAATCATAGTTATATGCTAGAAATTACGTATTAAGTTGCGATTTTATGCTTTTTTATGCTTTTTTGGCACTAACATCTGTTTTCTCTTAGTGCTTTCGACAACCTTCTAATTCCGTTGATTGCGGCTACTACACTTTGAAATACATGGACGATATCTTAAAATCCGTTAAGGAGGTTGGAGTGGAAAAAATTGATGCCGTAAGTATTTGTTATGTTCTTAAATTATTATTATTATTAAAATCTAATGTTTATTAATCTTTTAATTTTATATTATATTATAGCTTGTATACAACATTCCGAGGGAAACACGCCCTCTGAGAACTGGAGAGATGCGCGAATTAAAAGACAAGATTGCCGCGTATCTTACTAATTTTTGTCCTTGATAAATTGTAATTAGTATAGATTTGTTAGGACTTTAATGTAGATCATTATATATATACGTACGTACATAATATTATATTATATATACGATCGAAAGTTTTTTATTACAAAGAGATTATTGGTGATTATTTGTGATCATCATTATATTATTATTGGATTAATCATTGTTATTACATTGTACATTTTTATTGGATTATTGTTAGTATAAAACGAAAAAAAGAAAAAAAAATAATAACAATTTGCTGCGGTCAGCGCCCAAAACCGCAGCAAATAAGTGGTGATTTTTTACTGCGGTTTTGGGAGCTGACCGCAGCAAATAATGCAACTTATTTGCTTCGATTTTGGGTGCTAACCGCAGCAAATAATGCCCCTTTTTGCGGCGGTATTAAACACAGCATTTAAAATAGTCCATTTGCTGCTATCACTATTGCTTGGAGCCAAAACCGCAGCGAATAATGGCCAAAAAACCGCAGCAAATGAAGTTTTTTCCACTAGTGTTTGCACAAAACTTTGCACACAATACTATTTGATATATATTATTGTGTTAAAGTGGTACAATTGAAAATCATAGTCATATGCTAGAAATTAAGTGTAAAGTTGCGATTTTATGGGTATTAAAGCTATTTTAGCCCTTTTGCGCATAAAGTAGCTCAAACCTTGTTTGTTTTGCACAAAACTTGGCACACAACACCGTTTGGTAAATATTATTGTGTTGAAGTGGTTAGCATTGAAATCAAAGTCATATGCAAGAAATTTCGTGCTAAATTGCGATTTTATTAGTTTGTAAAATTTTTTTGCACTTTCGCGCATAAATTAGCTCAAACTTCGTTTGTTTTGCACGAAACTTCGCACACAACACTATTTGGTATATTATTGTGTTGAAGTGGTTAGAATTGAAAATCATAGTCATATGCTAGAAATTACGTTTTAAGTTGCGACTTTATGTGATTTTATGTTTTTTTTTGACTTTCGCGCATAAAGTAGCTCAAACTTTGTTTGTTTTGCACGAAACTTGGCACACAACACCATTTGGTATATATTATTGTGTTGAAGTGGGTTGAATTGAAAATCATAGTCATATGCTAGAAATTACGTGTTAAGTTGCGATTTGATGGGTTTTTATGTTTTTTTGGTACTTTCGCACATAAAGTAGCTCAAACTTAGTTTGTTTTGCACAAAACTTGGCAAACAACACCATTTGGTATATATTATTGTGTTGAAGTGGTTAGCCTTGAAAATCAAAGTGATATGCTAGAAATAATTTGCTAAGTTGCGATTTTGTGGGTTATTAAGCTTTTTTGGCACTTTCGAGCATTACATAGCTCAAACTTGGTTTGTTTTGTACAAAACTTGGCACACAACACCATTTTGAATATATTATTCTATTCAAGTGGTTAGCATTTAATATCAAAGTCGTATGCTAAAAATTACGTGCTAAGTTGCGATTTTATGGGTTTTTAAGCTGTTTTGGAACTTTCGGGCATAAAGTAACTTGGTTTATTTTGCCCGAAACTTGATACACAACATTATTTGGTATATATTACTTTGCTGAAGTTGATAGAATTTAAAATCTTAGTCATAGTCTAGAAATTTCGTGTTAAGTCGCGATTTTATGGGTTTTATACTTTTTCGGCACTTTCACGCATAAAGTAGCTCAAACTTGGTTTGTTTTGGACGTGATTTGGTACACAACATTATTTGGTATATATTATTTTGTTGAAGTGGTTAGAATTGAAAATCCTATTCATAGTCTAGAAATTACGTGCTAAGTTGCGATTTTATGGGTTTTTTAAGCTGTTTTGGAACTTTCGGGCATAAAGTAGCTCAAACTTGCTTTGTTTTGCACGAAACTTGGTACACAACACTATTTAGTATATATAATTGTATTGAAGCGGTTAGAATTGAAAATCCTTGTCATATACTTGAAATTACGTGTTATGTTGTGATTTTAATGGTTTTTACGCTTTTATGGCACTTTCGCGCATAAAGTATCTCAAACTTGGTTTATTTTGCACAAAACTTGGCACACAACACCATTTGGTATATATATTATTGTTTTGAAGCGGTTGGCATTGAAAATCATAGTCATATGCTAGAAATTACGTTTTAAGTTGAGACTTTATGGGATTTTAAGCTTTTTTTTTACTTTCGCGCATAAAGTAGCTCAAACTTGGTTTGTTTTGCACGAAACCTGGCACACAACACAATTTGGGAAATATTATTGTGTTGAAGTGGTTAGAATCTAAAATCATATGCTAGAAATTACGGGTTAAGTTGCGATTTGATGGGTTTTTATGCTTTTTTGGTACTTTCGCGCATAAAGTAGCTCAAAGTTAGTTTGTTTTGCACGAAACTTGGCACACAACACCATTTGGTATATATTATTGTGCTGAAGTGGTTAGCATGGAAAATAAAAGTCATATACTAGAAGTTATTCGCTAAGTTGCGATTTTATGGGTTATTAAGCTTTTGTGGCACTTTCGGGCATAAATTAGCTCAAACTTGGTTTGTTTTGCACGAAACTTGGCACACAACACCATTTAATATATATTATTGTGTTGAAGTGTTTAGCATTGAAAATAAATGTCGTATGCTACAAATTACGTGCTAAGTTGCGATTTTATGTGCTTTTAAGCTGTTTGGGCACTTTCGGGCATAAAGTAGCTCAAACTTGGTTTGTTTTGCACGAAACATGGTACACAACATTATTTGGTAGATATTATTTTGTTGTAGTTAGATTTGAAAATAATAGTCATAGTCTAGAAATTTCGTATTAGGTTTCGATTTTATTGGTTTTTATTTTGTTGAAGTAGCTCAAACTCTATTTGTTTTGCACGAAACTTAGCATACTACACTATTTGGTATATATTATTGTGTAGAAGTGGGTAGAATTAAAAATCATTGTCATATGCTAGAAATAACGTGTTAGGCGGCGAATTTATGGGTTTTTAAGCTTTTTGGGCAATTTTACGCAAAAAGTAGCAAACCTGGCACACAACACTATTTGATAAAGATTATTGTGTTGAAGTGCTTAGAATTGAAAATCATAGTCATATGCTAGAAATTACGTGTTAAGTTGCGATCCTATGGGTTTTTAAGCTTTTTTGGCACTTTCGCGCATAAAGTAGCTCAAACGTGGCTTATTTTTCACGAAACCTGGCATACAACACCATTTGGTATATATTATTGTGTTGAAGTGGTTAGCATAGAAAATCAAAGTTATATACGAGAAATTACGTGCTAAGTGGCGATTTTATGGGTTTTTAAGCTGTTTTGGCACTTTAGGGCATAAAGTAGCTCAAACTTGGTTTGTTTTGCACGAAACTTAGTAAACAACATTATTTAGTATATATTATTTTTTTGAAGTGGTTAGAATTTAAAATCGTAGTCATATGCTTGAAATTACGTGTTAAGTTGTGATTTTATGGGTTTTTATGCTTTTTTGACACTTTCGCGCATAAAGTAGCTCAAACTTGGTTTATTTTGCACGAAACTTGGTAAACAACAATATTTGGTATATATTATTTTGTTAAAGTAGTTAGCATTGAGAATCGTAGTCATATGCTAGAATTTACGTGTTATGTTGCGATTTTATGGGTTTTATGCTTTTTTGCCACTTTTGCGTATAAAGAAACTCAAACTTGGTTTGTTTTGCACAAAACTTAGAACACTACACTATTTGGTACATATTATTGTGTTTATGTGGGTACAATTGAAAATCATAGTCATATGCTTGAAATTACATGTTAAGTTGCGATTTTATGGGTTTTTAAGCTTTTATGGCACATTCGCGTATAAAGTAGCTAAAACTTGGTCTGTTTTGCAAGAAACTTGGCACATAACACTATTTAGTATATATTATTGTGTGGAGCTGGTTAGAATTCAAAGTCATAGTCATATGCTAGAAATTTCGTGTTAAATTTCGATTTTATTGGTTTTTATGCTTTTTTGGCACTTACCCACATAATGTAGCACAAACATGGTTTGTTTTGCACGAAACTTGGCACACAACACCATTTGGTATATATTATTGTGCTGAAGTGGTTAGCATTGAAAATCAAAGTGATATGCTAGAAATTATTTGCTAAGTTGCGATTTTATGGGTTAATAAGCTTTTTTGGCACTTTCGAGCATAAATTAGCTCAAACTTGCTTTGTTTTGCACGAAACTTGGCACACAACATCATTTGGTATATATTATAGTGTTGAAGTGGTTTGAATTGAAAATCATCGTCATATGCTAGAAATTACGTGTTAAGCGGCGATTTTATGGGTTTGTAAACTTTTTTGGCACTTTCGCGCATAAAGTAGCTCAAACTTGGTTTGTTTAACACGAAACTTGATACACAACATTATTTGGTATATATTATTTTGCTGAAGTGGATAGAATTGAAAATCGTAGTCATAGTCTAGAAATTTCGTGTTAAGTCGCGATTTTATGGGTTTTATACTTTTTTGGCACTTTCGCGCATAAATTTGATTTGTTTTGGACGAGATTTGGTACACAACATTATTTGGTATATATTATTTTGTTGAAGTGGTTAGAATTGAAAATGATATTCATAGTCTAGAAATTACGTGCTAAGTTGCGATTTTATGGGTTTTTTAGCTGTTTTGGAACTTACGCGCGTAAAGTAGCTCAAACTTGGTTTGTTTTGCACGAAACTTGGTACACAACACTATTTAGTATATATTATTGTATTGAAGCGGTTAGAATTGAAAACCCTAGTCATATACTTGAAATTACGTGTTAAGTTGTGATTTTAATGGTTTTTACGCTTTTATGGCACTTTCGCGCATAAAGTATCTCAAACTTGGTTTATTTTGCACGAAACTTGGCACACAACACCATTTGGTATATATTGTTGTGTTGAAGCGGTTAGCATTGAAAATCAAAGTCATATGCTAGAAATTATGAGCTAAATTGCGATTATATGGGTTTTTATGATTTTTTGGCACTTTCGCACATAAAGTAGCTCAAACTTGGTATGTTTTGCACGAAACTTCGAACACAACACTATTTGGTATATTGTTGTGTTGAAGTGGTTAGAATTGAAAATCATAGTCATATGCTAGAAATTACGTTTTAAGTTGCGACTTTATGGGATTTTAAGCTTTTTTTGACTTTCGCGCATAAAGTAGCTCAAACTTGGTTTGTTTTGCACGAAACTTGGCACAAAACACCATTTGGTATATATTATTGTGTTGAAGTGGGTTGAATTGAAAATCATAGTAATAAGCTAGAAATTACGTGTTAAGTTGCGATTTTATGGGTTTTTATGCTTTTTTGGCACTTTCCCGCATAAGTAACAAACTTGGTTTGTTTTGCACGAAACCTGGCACACAACACAATTTGGTAAATATTATTGTGTTGAAGTGGTTAGAATGTAAAATCATATGCTAGAAATTACGGGTTAAGTTGCGATTTGATGGGTTTTTATGCTTTTTTGGTACTTTCGCGCATAAAGTAGCTCAAACTTAGTTTGTTTTGCACGAAACTTGGCACACAACACCATTTGGTGTATATTATTGTGTTGAAGTGGTTAGCATGGAAAATCAAAGTCATATGCTAGAAGTTATTTGCTAAGTTTCGATTTTATGGGTTATTAAGCTTTTGTGGCAGTTTCGGGGATAATTAGCTCAAACTTGGTTTGTTTTGCACGAAACTTGGCACACAACACCATTTAGTATATATTATTGTGTTGAAGTGGTTAGAATTGAAAATTATAGTCATATGCTAGAAATTACATGTTATGCTGCGATTTTATGGGCTTTTAAGCTTTTTTGCCACTTTCGCGCATAAAGTAGCTCAAACTTGGTTTGTTTTGTACGAAACATGGTACACAACATTATTTTGTACGAAAATCATAGTCATAGTCTAGAAATTTCGTATTAAGTTTCGATTTTCTGGGTTTTTATGCTTTTTTGGCACTTTCGAGCATAAAGTAGCTCAAACTCTATTTGTTTTGCACGAAACTTAGCATACTACACTATATGGTATATATTATTGTGTTGAAGTGGGTAGAATTCAAAATCATAGTCATATGCTAGAAATAACGTGTTAAGCTGCGATTTTATGGGTTTTTAAGCTTTTTGAGCAATTTTACGCAAAAAGTAGGAAACCTGGCACACAACACTATTTGATAAAGATTATTTTGTTGAAGTGCTTAGAATTGAAAATCATAGTCATATGCTAGAAATTAGGTGTTAAGTTGCGATCTTATGGGTTTTTAAGCTTTTTTGGCACTTTCGCGCATAAAGTAGCTCAAACGTGGCTTGTTTTGCACGAAACCTTGCACACAACACAATTTGGTATATATTATTGTGTTGAAGTGGTTATTAGCATAGAAAATCAAAGTCATATGCGAGAAATTACGTGTTAAGCTGCGATTTAATGGGTTTTTAAGCTGTTTTGGCACTTTAGGGCATAAAGTAGCTCAAACTTGGTTTGTTTTGCACGAAACTTGGTAAACAACTTTATTCGGTATATATTATTTTGTTGAAGTGGTTAGAATTTAAAATCGTAGTCATATGCTAGAAATTACGTGTTAAGTTGTGATTTTATGGGTTTTTATGCTTTTTTGGCACTTTCCCCGCAAAAGTAACAAACTTGGTTTGTTTTGCACGAAACCTGGCACACAACACAATTTGGTAAATATTATTGTGTTGAAGTGGTTAGAATGTAAAATCATATGCTAGAAATTACGGGTTAAGTTGCGATTTGATTGGTTTTTATGCTTTTTTGGTACTTTCGCGCCTAAAGTCGCTCAAACTTAGTTTGTTTTGCACGAAACTTGGCACACAACACCATTTGGTATATATTATTGTGCTGAAGTGGTTAGCATGGAAAATCAAAGTCATATGCTAGAAGTTATTTGCTAAGTTGCGATTTTATGGGTTATTAAGCTTTTGTGGCAGTTTCGGGGATAATTAGCTCAAACTTGGTTTGTTTTGCACGAAACTTGGCACACAACACCATTTAGTATATATTATTGTGTTGAAGTGTATAGCATTGAAAATAAATGTCGTATGCTACAAATTACGTGCTAAGTTGCGATTTTATGTGTTTTTAAGCTGTTTGGGCATTTTCGGGCATAAAGTAGCTCAAACTTGGTTTGTTTTGCACAAAACTTGGCACACAACACCATTTGGTATATATTATTGTGTTGAAGTTGTTAGAATTGAAAATTATAGTCATATGCTAGAAATTACGTGTTATGCTGCGATTTTAAGGGCTTTTAAGCTTTTTGGCCACTTTCGCGCATAAAGTAGCTCAAACTTGGTTTGTTTTGTACGAAACATGGTACACAACGTTATTTTGTACGAAAATCATAGTCATAGTCTAGAAAATTCGTATTAAGTTTCGATTTTATGGGTTTTTATGCTTTTTTTGCACTTTCGAGCATAAAGTAGCTCAAACTCTATTTGTTTTGCACGAAACTTAGCATACTACACTATATGGTATATATTATTGTGTTGAAGTGGGTAGAATTCAAAATCATAGTCATATGCTAGAAATAACGTGTTAAGCTGCGATTTTATGGGTTTTTTAAGCTTTTTGAGCAATTTTACGCAAAAAGTAGGAAACCTGGCACACAACACTATTTGATAAAGATTATTTTGTTGAAGTGCTTAGAATTGAAAATCATAGTCATATGCTAGAAATTAGGTGTTAAGTTGTGATCTTATGGGTTTTTAAGCTTTTTTGGCACTTTCGCGCATAAAGTAGCTCAAACGTGGCTTGTTTTGCACGAAACCTTGCACACAACACAATTTGGTATATATTATTGTGTTGAAGTGGTTATTAGCATAGAAAATCAAAGTCATATGCGAGAAATTACGTGTTAAGCTGCGATTTAATGGGTTTTTAAGCTGTTTTGGCACTTTAGGGCATAAAGTAGCTCAAACTTGGTTTGTTTTGCACGAAACTTGGTAAACAACTTTATTCGGTATATATTATTTTGTTGAAGTGGTTAGAATTTAAAATCGTAGTCATATGCTAGAAATTACGTGTTAAGTTGTGATTTTATGGGTTTTTATGCTTTTTTGGCACTTTCCCGCAAAAGTAACAAACTTGGTTTGTTTTGCACGAAACCTGGCACACAACACAATTTGGTAAATATTATTGTGTTGAAGTGGTTAGAATGTAAAATCATATGCTAGAAATTACGGGTTAAGTTGCGATTTGATTGGTTTTTATGCTTTTTTGGTACTTTCGCGCCTAAAGTCGCTCAAACTTAGTTTGTTTTGCACGAAACTTGGCACACAACACCATTTGGTATATATTATTGTGCTGAAGTGGTTAGCATGGAAAATCAAAGTCATATGCTAGAAGTTATTTGCTAAGTTGCGATTTTATGGGTTATTAAGCTTTTGTGGCAGTTTCGGGGATAATTAGCTCAAACTTGGTTTGTTTTGCACGAAACTTGGCACACAACACCATTTAGTATATATTATTGTGTTGAAGTGTATAGCATTGAAAATAAATGTCGTATGCTACAAATTACGTGCTAAGTTGCGATTTTATGTGTTTTTAAGCTGTTTGGGCATTTTCGGGCATAAAGTAGCTCAAACTTGGTTTGTTTTGCACAAAACTTGGCACACAACACCATTTGGTATATATTATTGTGTTGAAGTTGTTAGAATTGAAAATTATAGTCATATGCTAGAAATTACGTGTTATGCTGCGATTTTAAGGGCTTTTAAGCTTTTTGGCCACTTTCGCGCATAAAGTAGCTCAAACTTGGTTTGTTTTGTACGAAACATGGTACACAACGTTATTTTGTACGAAAATCATAGTCATAGTCTAGAAAATTCGTATTAAGTTTCGATTTTATGGGTTTTTATGCTTTTTTTGCACTTTCGAGCATAAAGTAGCTCAAACTCTATTTGTTTTGCACGAAACTTAGCATACTACACTATATGGTATATATTATTGTGTTGAAGTGGGTAGAATTCAAAATCATAGTCATATGCTAGAAATAACGTGTTAAGCTGCGATTTTATGGGTTTTTAAGCTTTTTGGGCAATTTTACGCAAAAAGTAGCAAACCTGGCACACAACACTATTTGATAAAGATTATTTTGTTGAAGTGCTTAGAATTGAAAATCATAGTTATATGCTAGAAATTACGTGTTAAGTTGCGATCTTATGGGTTTTTAAGCTTTTTTGGCACTTTCGCGCATAAAGTAGCTCAAACGTGGCTTGTTTTGCACGAAACCTGGCATACAACACCATTTGGTATATATTATTGTGTTGAAGTGGTTATTAGCGTAGAAAATCAAAGTCATATGTGAGAAATTACGTGTTAACCTGCGATTTTATGGAATTTTAAGCTGTTTTGGCACTTTAGGGCATAAAGTAGCTCAAACTTGGTTTGTTTTGCACGAAACTTGGTAAACAACTTTATCGGTATATATTATTTTGTTGAAGTGGTTAGAATTTAAAATCGTAGTCATATGCTAGAAATTACGTGTTAAGTTGTGATTTTATGGGTTTTTATGTTTTTTTGGCACTTTCGCGCATAAAGTAGCTCAAACTTGGTTTGTTTTGCACGAAACTTGGTAAACAACATTATTTGGTATATATTATTTTGTGAAATTAGTTAGCATTGAGAATCGTAGTCATATGCTAGAAGTTACGTGTTATGTTGCGATTTTATGAGTTTTTATGCTTTTTTGACACTTTCGCGTATAAAGAAACTCAAACTTGGTTTGTTTTGCACAAAACTTAGAACACTACACTATTTGGTACGTATTATTGTGTTTAAGTGGGTAAAATTGAAAATCATAGTCATATGCTTGAAATTACATGTTAAGTTGCGATTTTATGGGTTTTTAAGCTTTTATGGCACATTCGCGCATAAAGTAGCTGAAACTTGGTTTTTTTTGCAAGAAACTTGGCACACAACACTATTTAGTATATATTATTATATTGAGCTGGTTAGAATTCAAAATCATTGTCATATGCTAGAAATTTCGTGTTAAATTTTGATTTTATTGGTTTTTATGCTTTTTTGGCACTTTCGCGCATAATGTAGCACAAACTTAGTTTGTTTTGCACGAAACTTTGCAAACAACACCATTTGGTATATATTATTGTGTTGAAGTGGTTAGCATTGAAAATCAAAGTCATATCCTTGAAATTACGTATTAAGTTGCGATTTTATGGGTTTCTTAAGCTATTTTTCAAATTTCGCGCATAAAGTAGCTAAACTTGGATTGCTTTGCACGAAACTTGGGACACAACACAATTTCGTATATATTATTGTGTTGAAGTGGTTAGCATTTAAAATCAAAGTCATATGTTAGAAATTATGTGCTAAGTTGCAATTTTATGATTTTTTAAGCTGTTTTGGCACTTTCGGGCATTAAGTGGTTCAAACTTCGTTTATTTTGCATGAAACTTTGGCACACAACACCATTTGGTATACATTATTGTGTTGAAGTGGTTATCATTGAAAATCAAAGTCATATGCTTGAAATTACGTATTAAGTTGCGATTTTATGGGTTTTTTAAGCTTTTTTTTCGACTTTCGCGCAGAAACTAGCTAAAATTTGGATGTTTTCTACGAAACATGGCACACAACACCATTTGGTATGTATTATTGTGTTGAAGTGGTTAGCATTGAAAATAAAAGTCATATGCTAGAAATTACGTGCTAAGTTGCGATTTTATGGCTTTCTAAGCTGTTTTGGCACTTACGGGCATAAAGTAGCTCTAATTTGATTTGTTTTACACGAAACTTGGCACACAACACCATTTGGTATATATTATGGTATTGAAGTGGTTAGAATTGAAAATCCTAGTCAAACGGTAGAAATTACGTGTTAAGTTGCGATTTTATGGGTTTTATGCTTTTTTGGCACTTCCGCGCATAAAGTAGCTCAAACTTGGTTTGTTTTGCACAAAACTTGGTAAACAACATTATTTTGTATATATTATTTTTTTGAAGTGGATAGAATTGAGAACTGTAGTCATATGCTAGAAATTAGCTCAAACTTGGTTTGTTTTGCACGAAACATGGCACACAACACTATTTAGTATATATTATCGTATTGAAGCGGTTAAAATTGAAAATCCTAGTCATATGCTTCAAATTACGTGTTAAGTTGTGATTTTAATGGTTTTTTTTAACTTTTATGGCACATTCGCGCATAAAAGTAGCCCAAACTTGGTTTATTTTGCACGAAAGTTGGTACACAACACCATTTGGTATATATTATTGTGTTGAAGTGGTTAGCATTGAAAATTAGTGTCTTATGCTAGAAAATATGTGCTAAGTTGGGATTTTATGGGCGATTAAGCTTTTTTGGCACTTTCGGGCATAAATTAGCTCTAACTTGGTTTGTTTTGCACGAAAGTTCGCACAACACTATGTGATATATATTATTCCGTTAAAGTGGTTAGAATTGAAAATCATAATCATATGCTAGAAATTACGTATAAAGTTGCAATTTTTTGGGTTTGTAAGTTATTTTGGCCCTTTCGCGCATAAATTGGCTCAAACTTGGTTTGTTTTGCACCAAACTTTGCACACAACACTATTTAGTTTTTATATTGCATTGAAGCGGTTTAAATTTAAAATCGTAGTCATATGCTTGAAATTACGTTTTAAGTTGTGATTTTAATGGTTTTTAAGCTTTTATAGAACTTTTGCGCATTAAGTAATTCAAATTGGTTTATTTTGCACGAAACTTGGCACACAACGCTATTTGGTATATATTATTGTTTTGTAGTGGTTAGAACTCAAAATCATAGTCATACGCTAGAAATTTCATGTTAGGTTGCGATTTTTTGGGTTTTTAAGCTTTTTTGGCACTTTCGCGCATAAAGTAGCTCAAACTTGGTTTCTTTTGCACGAAACTTACCACACTACACTATATAGTATATATTATTGTGTTGAAGTGGGTAGAAATCAAAATCATAGTCATATGCCAGAAATTACGTATTAAGTTGCGATTTTATGCGTTTTTAAGCTTTTTTGGAAATTTTCCGTAAAACGTAGCATACCTGGCACACTACAATATTTCATAAAGATTATTGTATTGAAGTGCTTAGAATTGAAAATCATAGTCATATGCTAGAAATTACGTGTTAAGTAGCTCAAATGTGGCTTGTTTTGCACGAAACCTGACACACAACACCATTTGGTATATATTATTGTACTGAAGAGGTTAGCATAGAAAATCAAAGTCATATGCGAGAAAACACGTGCTAAGTGGCGATTTTATGGGTTTTTAAGCTGTTTTGGCACTTTCAGGCATAAAGTAGCTCAAAGTTGGTTTGATTTACACGAAAATTGGCACACAACACAATTTTGTATATATTATTTTGTTGAAGTGGGTAGAATTAAAAATCATAGTCATATGGTAGAAATTACAGGTTAAGTTGCGATTTTATTGGTTTTTATGCTTTTTCGCACTTCTGCGCATAAAGTAGCTCAAACTTGGTTGGTTTTGCACGAAACTTGGCACACAACACCATTTAGTATATATTATTGTGTTGAAGTGGATAGCATTGAAAATCAATGTTGTATGCTACAAATTACGTGCTAAGTTGCGATTTTATGTGTTTTTAAGCTGTTTGGGCATTTTCGGGCATAAAGTAGCTCAAACTTGGTTTGTTTTGCACAAAACTTGGCACACAACACCATTTGGTATATATATTATTGTGTTGAAGTGGTTAGAATTGAAAATTATAGTCATATACTAGAAATTACGTGTTATGCTGCGATTTTTTGGGCTTTTAAGCTTTTTTGCCACTTTCGCGCATAAAGTAGCTCAAACTTGGTTTGTTTTGTACGAAACATGTTACACAACATTATTTTGTACGAAAATCATAGTCATAGTCTAGAAATTTCGTATTAAGTTTCGATTTTATGGGTTTTTATGCTTTTTTGGCACTTTCGAGCATAAAGTAGCTCAAACTCTATTTGTTTTGCACGAAACTTAGCATACTACACTATATGGTATATATTATTGTGTTGAAGTGGGTAGAATTCAAAATCATAGTCATATGCTAGAAATAACGTGTTAAGTTGCGATTTTATGGGTTTTTAAGCTTTTTGGGCAATTTTACGCAAAAAGTAGCAAACCTGGCACACAACACTATTTGATAAAGATTATTTTGTTGAAGTGCTTAAAATTGAAAATCATAGTCATATGCTAGAAATTACGTGTTAAGTTGCGCTCTTATGGGTTTTTAAGCTTTTTTGGCACTTTCGCGCATAAAGTAGCTCAAACGTGGCTTGTTTTGCACGAAACCTGGCACACAACACCATTTGGTATATATTATTGTCTTGAAGTGGTTAGCATAGAAAATCAAAGTCATATGCGAGAAATTACGTTGCCCTAAGTGGCGATTTTATGAGTTTTTAAGCTGTTTTGGCACTTTAGGGCATAAAGTAGCTCAAACTTGGTTTGTTTTGCACGAAACTTGGTAAACAACTTTATTCGGTATATATTATTTTGTTGAAGTGGTTAGAATTTAAAATCGTAGTCATATGCTAGAAATTACGTGTTAAGTTGTGATTTTATGGGTTTTTATGCTTTTTTGGCACTTTCGCGCATAAAGTAGCTCAAACTTGGTATGTTTTGCACGAAACTTGGTAAACAACATTATTTGTTATATATTATTTTGTTAAATTAGTTAGCATTGAGAATCGTAGTCATATGCTAGAAGTTACGTGTTATGTTGCGATTTTATGGGTTTTTATGCTTTTTTGACACTTTCGCATATAAAGAAACTCAAACTTGGTTTGTTTTGCACAAAACTTAGAACACTACACTATTTGGTATATATTATTGTGTTTAAGTGGGTAAAATTGAAAATCATAGTCATATGCTTGAAATTACATGTTAAGTTGCGATTTTATGGGTTTTTAAGCTTTTATGGCACATTCGCGCATAAAGTAGCTGAAACTTGGTTTTTTTTGCACGAAACTTGGCACACAACACTATTTAGTATATATTATTATATTGAGCTGGTTAGAATTCAAAATCATAGTCATATGCTAGAAATTTCGTGTTAAATTTTGATTTTATTGGTTTTTATGCTTTTTTGGCACTTTCGCGCATAATGTAGCACAAACTTAGTTTGTTTTGCACGAAACTTTGCAAACAACACCATTTGGTATATATTATTGTGTTGAAGTGGTTAGCATTGAAAATCAAAGTCATATCCTAGAAATTACGTATTAAGTTGCGAATTTATGGGTTTCTTAAGCTATTTTTCAAATTTCGCGCATAAAGTAGCTAAACTTGGATTGCTTTGCACGAAACTTGGGACACAACACAATTTCGTATATATTATTGTGTTGAAGTGGTTAGCATTTAAAATCAAAGTCATATGTTAGAAATTACGTGCTAAGTTGCAATTTAATGATTTTTTAAGCTGTTTTGGCACTTTCGGGCATAAAGTGGTTCAAACTTCGTTTATTTTGCATGAAACTTGGCACACAACACCATTTGGTATACATTATTGTGTTGAAGTGGTTATCATTGAAAATCAAAGTCATATGCTTGAAATTACGTATTAAGTTGCGATTTTATGGGTTTTTTAAGCTTTTATTCGACTTTCGCGCAGAAACTAGCTAAAATTATGATGTTTTCTACGAAACATGGCACACAACACCATTTGGTATGTATTATTGTGTTGAAGTGCTTAGCATTGAAAATAAAATTCATATGCTAGAAATTACGTGCTAAGTTGCGATTTTATGGCTTTCTAAGCTGTTTTGGCACTTACGGGCATAAAGTAGCTCTAATTTGATTTGTTTTACACGAAACTTGGCACACAACACCATTTGGTATATATTATTGTATTGAAGTGGTTAGAATTGAAAATCATAGTCATACGGTAGAAATTACGTGTTAAGTTGCGATTTTATGGGTTTTATGCTTTTTTGGCACTTCCGCGCATAAAGTAGCTCAAACTTGGTTTGTTTTGCACAAAACTTGGTAAACAACATTATTTTGTATATATTATTTTTTTGAAGTGGATAGAATTGAGAATTGTAGTCATATGCTAGAAATTAGCTAAAACTTGGTTTGTTTTGCACGAAACATGGCACACAACACTATTTAGTATATATTATCGTATTGAAGCGGTTAAAATTGAAAATCCTAGTCATATGCTTCAAATTACGTGTTAAGTTGTGATTTTAATGGTTTTTTTAACTTTTATGCCACATTCGCGCATAAAAGTAGCTCAAACTTGGTTTATTTTGCACGAAAGTTGGTACACAACACCATTTGGTATATATTATTGTGTTGAAGTGGTTAGCATTGAAAATCAGTGTCTTATGGTAGAAATTATGTGCTAAGTTGGGATTTTATGGGCGATTAAGCTTTTTTGGCACTTTCGGACATAAATTAGCTCAAACTTGGTTTGTTTTGCACGAAACTTCGCACACAACACTATGTGATATATATTATTCCGTTAAAGTGGTTAGAATTGAAAATCATAATCATATGCTAGAAATTACGTATAAAGTTGCAATTTTTTGGGTTTTTAAGTTATTTTGGCCCTTTCGCGCATAAATTGGCTCAAACTTGGTTTGTTTTGCACCAAACTTGGCACACAACACTATTTAGTTTTTATAATGTATTGAAGCGGTTAAAATTTAGAATCGTAGTTATATGCTTGAAATTACGTTTTAAGTTGTGATTTTAATGGTTTTTAAGCTTTTATAGAACTTTTGCGCATTAAGTAATTCAAATTGGTTTATTTTGCACGAAACTTGGCACACAACGCTATTTGGTATATATTATTGTTTTGAAGTGGTTAGAATTCAAAATCATAGTCATATGCTAGAAATTTCATGTTAGGTTGCGATTTTTTGGGTTTTAAATCTTTTTTGGCACTTTTGCACATAAAGTAGCTCAAACTTTGTTTCTTTTTCACGAAACTTACCACACTACACTATATAGTATATATTATTGTGTTGAAGTGGGTAGAAATCAAAATCATAGTCATATGCAAGAAATTACGTGTTAAGTAGCGATTTTATGCATTTTTAAGCTTTTTTGGAAATTTTCCGTAAAACGTAGCAAACCTGGCACACAACAATATTTGATAAAGATTATTGTGTTGAAGTGCTTAGAATTGAAAATCATAGTCATATGCTAGAAATTACGTGTTAAGTAGCTCAAATGTGGCTTGTTTTGCACGAAACCTGGCACACAACACCATTTGGTATATATTATTGTACTGAAGAGGTTAGCATAGAAAATCAAAGTCATATGCGAGAAAACACGTGCTAAGTGGCGATTTTATGGGTTTTTAAGCTGTTTTGGCACTTTCGGGCATAAAGTAGCTCAAACTTGGTTTGATTTACACGAAAATTGGCACACAACACAATTTTGTATATATTATTGTGTTGAAGTGGGTAGAATTAAAAATCATAGTCATATGGTAGAAATTACAGGTTAAGTTGCGATTTTATTGGTTTTTATGCTTTTTCGCACTTCCGCGCATAAAGTAGCTCAAACTTGGTTTGTTTTGCACGAAACTTGGTAAACAACAATATTTGGTAAATATTATTTTTTTAAAGTAGTTAGAATTGAGAATCGTAGTCATATGCTAGAAATTACGTGTTATGTTGTAATTTTATGGGTTTTTATGCTTTTTTGCCACTTTCGCGTATAAACAAACTCAAACTTTGTTTGTTTTGCACAAAACTTAGAACACTACAATATTTGGTACATATTATTGTGTTTATGTGGGTACAATTGAAAATCATAGTCATATGCTTGAAATTACATGTTAAGTTACGATTTTATGGGTTTTTAAGCTTTTATGGCACATTCGCGCATAAAGTAGCTCAAACTTGGTTTGTTTTGTAAGAAACTTGGCACACAACACTATTTAGTATATATTATTGTCTTGAGGTGGTTAGAATTTAAAATCATAGTCATATGCTATAAATTACGTGTGAATTTGCGATTTTATGGGTTTTTAAGCTTTTTTGGCACTTTTGCGCATAAAGTAGCACAAACTTCGTTTGTTTTACACGAAACTTGGCACACAACACCATTTGGTATATATTATTGTGTTGAAGGGGTTAGCATTGAAAATCATAGTCATATGCTAGATATTATGTGCTAAGTTGCGATTTTATGGGTTATTAAGCTTTTTTTGCACATTCGGGCATAAATTAGCTCAAACTTGGTTTGTTTTGCACGAAACATGGCACACAACACTATTTAGTATATATTATCGTATTGAAGCGGTTAAAATTGAAAATACTAGTCATATGCTTCAAATTACGTGCTAAGTTTTGATTTTAATGGTTTTTAACTTTTATCGCACATTCGCGCATAAAGTAGCTCAAACTTGGATTATTTTGCACGAAAATTGGTACAAAACACCATTTGGTATATATTATTGTGTTGAAGTGGTTAGCATTGAAAATCAGTGTCATATGCTAGAAAATACGTGCTAAGTTGCGATTTTATGGGTGATTAAGCTTTTTTGGCACTTTCAGGGATAAATTAGCTAGAACTTTGTTTGTTTTGCACGAAACTTTGCACACAACACTATGTGATATATATATTATTGTGTTTAAGTGGTTAGAATTGACAATCATAATCATATGCTAGTAATTACGTGTACAGTTTCGATTTTATGGGTTTTTAAGCTATTTTGCCCTTTCATGCATAAAGTGGCTCAAACTTGGTTTGTTTTGCACGAAACTTGGCACACAACATTATTTAGTTTATATATTGTATTGAAGCGATTTAAAATCATTGTCATATGCTTGAAATTACGTGTTAAGTTGTGATGTTAATAGTTTTTAAGCTTTTATGGAACTTTCGCGCATAAAGTAGCTCAAACTTGGTTTATTTTGCACGAAACTTGGCACACAACGCTATTTGGTTTATATTATTGTGTTGAAGTGGTTAGAATTCAAAATCATAGTCATATGCTAGAAATTTCATGTTAGGTTGCGATTTTTTGGGTTTTTAAGCTGTTTTGGCACTTTAGGGGATAAAGTAGCTCAAACTTGGTTTGTTTTGCACGAAACTTGGCACATAACACTATTTGGGATATATTATTCGGTTAAGGTGGTTCGAATTCAAAATCATAGTCATATGTTAGAAATTTCTTGTTAAATTGTGATTTTATAGGTTTTAAAGCTTTTTTGGCACTTTCGCGCATAAAGTAGCTCAAACTTGATTCGTTTTCTAAGAACCTTGGCACACAACACCATTTGGTATATATTATTATGTTTAAGTGGTTAAAATTTAAAATCATAGTCATATGCTAGAAATTACGTGAGAATTGTTGAATTTATGGTTTTTAAGCTTTTTTGCACTTTCACGCATAAAGTAGCTCAAAGTTCGTTTGTATTGTACGAAACATCGCACAAAATACTATTTCGTATATTATTGTGTTGATGTGGTTAGAATAGAATATCCTAGTCATACGCTAGAAATTTCGTGTTAAATTGCGATTTTATGTGTTTTTAAACTTTTTTGGCACTTTCTAAAGTAGCTCAAACTTGATTTGTTATATAGGAAACTTGGCACACAACTCCATTTGGTATATATTATTGTGTTGAAGTGGTTAGAATTGAAAATCATAGTCATATGGTAGAAATTACGTGTTAAGTTGCGATTTTATTGGTTTTATGCATTTTTGGCACTTCCGCGCATAACGTAGCTCATACTTGGTTTGTTTTGCACGAAACTTTGTAAACAACAATATTTGGTATAAATTATTTTGTTGATGTAGTTAGAATTTAGAATCGTAGTAATATGCTAGAAATTACGTGTTAAGTTGCTGTTTTATGGGTTTTTATGCTTTTTTGCCACTTTCGCGCATAATGAAGCTCAAACTCGGTTTGTTTTGCACAAAACTTAGAACACTACACTATTTGGTACATATTATTGTGTTTAAGTGGGTACAATTGACAATCATAGTCATATACTTGAAATTACATGTTAAGTTGCAATTTTATGGGTTTTTAAGCTTTTATTGCACATTCGCGCATAAATGAGCTCAAACTTGGTTTGTGTTTGCACGAAACATGGCACACAACACTATTTGGTATATATTATTGTGTTGAGGTGGTTAGAATTCAAAATCATAGTCATATGCTAGAATTTCGTGTTAAATTGTGATTTTATGGGTTTTTAAGCTTTTTTGGCACTTTCGCGTATAAAGTAGCTCAAACTTGGTTTGTTTTCAACAAACCTTGGCACACAACACTATTTGGTATTTATTATTGTATGAAAGTGCTTAAAATTGAAAATCAGAGTCATATGCTAAAAATTACGTGTGAATTTGCGATTTTATGGATTTTTAAGCTTTATCGCAGTTTCACCAATAAAGTAACTTAAACTTCGTTTGTATTGCACGAAACTTCGCACACAATACTATTTGGAATATTATTGTGTTGAAATGGTTAGAATTGAAAATCATAGTCATATGCTAGAAATTTCGTGTTAAATTGCGATTTTATGGGTTTTTATTCTTTTTTGGCACTTTCGCGCATAAAGTAGCACAAACTTGGTTTATTTTGCACGAAAATTATTGTGTTGAAGTTGTTAGCATTGAAAATCAAAGTCATATTCTTGAAATTACGTATTAAGTTGCGATTTTATGGGTTTTTTAAGCTTTTTTTCGACTTTCGCGCATAAAGTATCTAAAACATGGTTTGTTTTGCACGAAACTTGGCACACAACACCATTTGGTATGTATTATTGTATTGAAGTGGTTAGTATTGAAAATCAAAGTCATATGTTAGAAATTACGTGCTATGTTGCGATTTTATGATTTTTTAAGCTGTTTCGGCACTTTCAGGCATAAAGTGGCTCAAACTTCGTTTGTTTTACACGAAACTTGGCACACAACACCATTTGGTATATATTATTGTGTTGAAGGGGTTAGCATTGAAAATCATAGTCATATGCTAGATATTATGTGCTAAGTTGCGATTTTATGGGTTATTAAGCTTTTTTTGCACATTCGGGCATAAATTAGCTCAAACTTGGTTTGTTTTGCACGAAACATGGCACACAACACTATTTAGTATATATTATCGTATTGAAGCGGTTAAAATTGAAAATACTAGTCATATGCTTCAAATTACGTGCTAAGTTTTGATTTTAATGGTTTTTAACTTTTATCGCACATTCGCGCATAAAGTAGCTCAAACTTGGATTATTTTGCACGAAAATTGGTACAAAACACCATTTGGTATATATTATTGTGTTGAAGTGGTTAGCATTGAAAATCAGTGTCATATGCTAGAAAATACGTGCTAAGTTGCGATTTTATGGGTGATTAAGCTTTTTTGGCACTTTCAGGGATAAATTAGCTAGAACTTGGTTTGTTTTGCACGAAACTTTGCACACAACACTATGTGATATATATATTATTGTGTTTAAGTGGTTAGAATTGACAATCATAATCATATGCTAGTAATTACGTGTACAGTTGCGATTTTATGGGTTTTTAAGCTATTTTGCCCTTTCATGCATAAAGTGGCTCAAACTTGGTTTGTTTTGCACGAAACTTGGCACACAACATTATTTAGTTTATATATTGTATTGAAGCGATTTAAAATCGTTGTCATATGCTTGAAATTACGTGTTAAGTTGTGATGTTAATAGTTTTTAAGCTTTTATGGAACTTTCGCGCATAAAGTAGCTCAAACTTGGTTTATTTTGCACGAAACTTGGCACACAACGCTATTTGGTTTATATTATTGTGTTGAAGTGGTTAGAATTCAAAATCATAGTCATATGCTAGAAATTTCATGTTAGGTTGCGATTTTTTGGGTTTTTAAGCTGTTTTGGCACTTTAGGGGATAAAGTAGCTCAAACTTGGTTTGTTTTGCACGAAACTTGGCACATAACACTATTTGGGATATATTATTCGGTTAAGGTGGTTCGAATTCAAAATCATAGTCATATGTTAGAAATTTCTTGTTAAATTGTGATTTTATAGGTTTTAAAGCTTTTTTGGCACTTTCGCGCATAAAGTAGCTCAAACTTGATTCGTTTTCTAAGAACCTTGGCACACAACACCATTTGGTATATATTATTATGTTTAAGTGGTTAAAATTTAAAATCATAGTCATATGCTAGAAATTACGTGAGAATTGTTGAATTTATGGTTTTTAAGCTTTTTTGCACTTTCACGCATAAAGTAGCTCAAAGTTCGTTTGTATTGCACGAAACATCGCACAAAATACTATTTCGTATATTATTGTGTTGATGTGGTTAGAATAGAATATCCTAGTCATACGCTAGAAATTTCGTGTTAAATTGCGATTTTATGGGTTTTTAAACTTTTTTGGCACTTTCTAAAGTAGCTCAAACTTGATTTGTTATATAGGAAACTTGGCACACAACTCCATTTGGTATATATTATTGTGTTGAAGTGGTTAGAATTGAAAATCATAGTCATATGGTAGAAATTACGTGTTAAGTTGCGATTTTATTGGTTTTATGCATTTTTGGCACTTCCGCGCATAACGTAGCTCATACTTGGTTTGTTTTGCACGAAACTTTGTAAACAACAATATTTGGTATAAATTATTTTGTTGATGTAGTTAGAATTTAGAATCATAGTAATATGCTAGAAATTACGTGTTAAGTTGCTGTTTTATGGGTTTTTATGCTTTTTTGCCACTTTCGCGCATAATGAAGCTCAAACTCGGTTTGTTTTGCACAAAACTTAGAACACTACACTATTTGGTACATATTATTGTGTTTAAGTGGGTACAATTGACAATCATAGTCATATACTTGAAATTACATGTTAAGTTGCAATTTTATGGGTTTTTAAGCTTTTATTGCACATTCGCGCATAAATGAGCTCAAACTTGGTTTGTGTTTGCACGAAACATGGCACACAACACTATTTGGTATATATTATTGTGTTGAGGTGGTTAGAATTCAAAATCATAGTCATATGCTAGAATTTCGTGTTAAATTGTGATTTTATGGGTTTTTAAGCTTTTTTGGCACTTTCGCGTATAAAGTAGCTCAAACTTGGTTTGTTTTCAACAAACCTTGGCACACAACACTATTTGGTATTTATTATTGTATGAAAGTGCTTAAAATTGAAAATCAGAGTCATATGCTAAAAATTACGTGTGAATTTGCGATTTTATGGATTTTTAAGCTTTATCGCAGTTTCACCAATAAAGTAACTTAAACTTCGTTTGTATTGCACGAAACTTCGCACACAATACTATTTGGAATATTATTGTGTTGAAATGGTTAGAATTGAAAATCGTAGTCATATGCTAGAAATTTCGTGTTAAATTGTGATTTTATGGGTTTTTATTCTTTTTTGGCACTTTCGCGCATAAAGTAGCACAAACTTGGTTTATTTTGCACGAAAATTATTGTGTTGAAGTTGTTAGCATTGAAAATCAAAGTCATATTCTTGAAATTACGTATTAAGTTGCGATTTTATGGGTTTTTTAAGCTTTTTTTCGACTTTCGCGCATAAAGTATCTAAAACATGGTTTGTTTTGCACGAAACTTGGCACACAACACCATTTGGTATATATTATTGTATTGAAGTGGTTAGTATTGAAAATCAAAGTCATATGTTAGAAATTACGTGCTATGTTGCGATTTTATGATTTTTTAAGCTGTTTCGGCACTTTCAGGCATAAAGTGGCTCAAACTTCGTTTGTTTTCCACGAAACTTGGCACAAAACACCATTTCGTATATATTATTGTGTTGTAGTGGTTAGAATTGAAAATCTTAGTCATCTGCTAGAAATTACGTGTTAAGTTGTGATTTTATGGGTTTTTAAGCTTTTTTGGCACTTTCTCTCATAAAGTAGCTCAAACTTGGTTTGTTTTGCACGAAACATGGAAAACCACATTATTTGGTATATATATTTTTGTTGAAAATCTTAGTCATATAGGGCTTTGTCAAGCTTGTAGACATGATTAGGACAAGAGGTATTCTCAAAACCTGGGGGTTGTTCCACAAAGACTTCTTCATCAAGGTAACCATTTAAGAAAGCACATTTCACATCCATTTGATATAGTTTAAAATTCATAAATGCAGCAAAAGAAATTAAGATTCTGATAGCCTCTAACCTTGCTACTGGAGCAAAAGTCTCAGTGTAATCAATACCTTCTTGTTGATTATAACCTTTAACCACAAGTCTAGCTTTATTTCTAACAATTATTCCATGCTCATCAAGCTTGTTCCGAAATACCCATTTCAAACCAATAACCTTCTTGTTTTTCGGTTTGGGTTCCAAGTGCCACACTTTATTTCTCTCAAACTCATTCAATTCATCTTGCATGGCAACTATCCAATCGGAATCCTTTAAAGCTTCCTCGTGATTTTTAGGTTCAAGTGATTGTAGGAACGCAAAGTGTGCACAAAAGTTTCTCAATTGAGATCTAGTTTGTGTTCCCTTATTTATATCACTTATAATTGAATCAAGAGGATGGTATCTTTGATACTTCCAAGGTTTAGGCACAAATTCTCTTGACGGAACAGTAGCATGTTCTTGTTCAGCAACTTGATTGACATTCTGTTCAGCTACTGGATCATTTTGCTCATCTGTGGGAATAGCTGGATTGGGAACAGTCTGTTGGTCCTGTTGTGCTGGCAGTTCCTGAATTTGGTCAGTTTCTTCTGCCTCTTCTTGTATCGACTGTTCACTTGCTGTTCCTTGATCTTGCACTTTGATTCCTTCATCTTCATCTTCCAAATTTGCAAGACCTATTTTAATATTACTTGTTTCCTGTTCACTTGTTGAAAAGTTAGTTTCATCAAAGATTATGTGAACAGACTCCTCTACACACATTGTTCTCTTATTATAAACTCTGTAAGCTTTGCTTTGTGATGAATAACCTAGAAATACTGCCTCATCACTTCTTTTATCAAATTTACCTATATTTCGTTTTCCATTCACATGAACAAAACATTTGCATCCAAATATACGAAAATAGGAAATATTTGGTTTAACACCTTTGAGCAATTCATAGGGTGTCTTTGAAGTGATTGGTCTAATTAGTACACGACTCAATGTATAGCATGCAGTATTAACGGCTTCTGCCCAAAAATTCCTAGGTAGACCACTAGCAATCAACATGGTCCTAGCCATTTCTTCTAAGGTCCTATTTTTCCTTTCTACCACTCCATTTTGTTGTGGTGTTCTAGGTGCGGAAAAATTGTGATTTATACCATGTTCATTGTAATAATTCATGAAGTTTGAATTTTCAAATTCTTTCCCATGATCAGACCTAATGTGAACAATTTGATTATTGGTAGATTTTTGTGTTTTATTAGCAAAGGAAACAATCTCATCAAAAGCTTCATCTTTGCTTGCCAAAAATAAAGTCCACGTGAATCTACTATAATCATCAACAACAACAAACACATACTTTTTGCCAGTACGGCTTTGTGTTCTCATTGGTCCACATAAATCCATATGAATTAATTCTAATGGTCTAGTGGTAGTCACACCGTTCTTTGATTTAAAGGATGACCGCACTTGTTTTCCTTTAGCACAAGGATCACAAACTTCATTTTTATGAAATTTTATTGCAGGTAATCCTCTTACTAGGTGTTTTGATCTTAAGGTGTTAATCAATGAATAACTAGCATGACCTAGACGCTTGTGCCAAAGAAGTGGGTCTTCTTCAATAACACTTAAACACGTTAGACTGTTTCTGGGAACAGTGTCCAGGTCCACCACATAGGTGTTCCCTTTTCTGATTCCCTCCAGCACAGGGTCTCCTGTACTGTTCCTAGAAATTATGCATTTTTCAGAAGTAAACTTAACAGAGTTACCTTTGTTGCAAAATTGAGAAATACTCAACAAATTGTGTTTTAAATTCTCGACTAAAAATACATTATCAATGGCATGGGAACTAGACCTTCCAACCTTTTCTTTGGCGATTATCTCACCCTTCATGTTGTCACCGAAGGTTACTGTTCCCCCATCATAGGCTTCAAGTGAGAGAAATTTAGATCTATCACCCGTCATATGCTTGGAACACCCACTGTCGAGATACCATGAGTTGTTCCCCCTCACTTGAACCTGCAAAGCAAATTAGTGGTTAGGTGCAGGAACCCATTCATCCTTGGGTTCCTTGTCGACAATACTTGAATCACATTTCTTAATCCATATTCGTTCGACATAATTTTTATTTGCTTTGGTATGCTGTTCCTTCTTTATACATTGATGTTTCAGGTGTCCAATTTTACCACAGAAGGAACATATTTTGCTACTAGGGAGATCTACATAGAACTTTTTCTTTTTATCATTCCTCATATAGCCTAGACCTTCTTTACTTTTGGTTTTAGCATTTAGAATCCATTTGGGAATTTCATTGATTTTCCCTTTTCCTCTTAAGTTTATTTTATTTTTCAAATTTTCATTTTCAATTTCGTAGGATTCTAATTTTGATTTCAACCTTTGAAATTCAGTGCTAACCATGTGAGTAGATATATTGTTTGCATCTTTACTTAATCCTATCAATCTGTTATGATTCATTTCAATATTAAGAAAAATAAATTCCTGTTTCAATTTCTCAATTGTCTCTTTCAAAACAACATTCTGATCTAGCAAATTAAAAAATCTGTTTTGTACATCTACTCTAAATGAATTTAGATAGGATATATGATCCTTGTTTGAGTTGAGGTCTTTCTCGATTTGGAGACACTTGGTATTCTGTTTTTCTAATTTTTCATGTGTCTCCAAGAGCAACTTAATCAATTCATTCTTACTGAGTTTAGACAATTGTTTAGGGAGTGAGATAGAAGACATTACCTCTTTCTCTTTGGATTCTTCATGAGATGCCATGAGGCATAGGTTTGATGTTTCCTCTTCCACTGGAGCTTCTGTCTCAGCCTCGCTCTCCGTATCTCCCCAAGCTGCTATCATTGCTTTTCTAAAATCAGTTTTGAAGTTTCCCTTCTTATATTGTCTTCCAACTTCTCTTGCTTTTCCCTTGCCCTTCTCATTTTTCCATTGAGGGCAATCCTTGATGAAGTGTTCAGTGCTCCCACACTTGTGGCATTCAAAGTTTGTCTTCAAGCTCGTTGTTCCCTTTTCTTTGTTATTCCTTTGATTACCATACCTTCTGTTCCTGAAGAATTTTTTGAATTTTCGAGCCAACAAAGCTGCTTCCTCTTCACCAGTTTCTGATTCATCGCTATTTTCTGCTGCCAGAGCCAGTCCTTTGTTTAGGGAACTGTCAGCTGTTCCCAAATGCAATTCATGGGTCATTAGAGAACCAGCCAGCTCTTCCAAATTGAACTTGGTGAAATCTTTGGACTCCTGGATGGCTGTAACCTTTGCTCTCCAGCGTTCGTCTTGAGGAAGACTCCTAAGTACTTTTCTAACTTGTTCATCAACGGGAATGATTCTACCAAGAGAGACTAACTCATTCGTAATGTTTGTGAACCTAGTGAACATTTCTTGAATGTTTTCCCTCGGTTCCATGACGAATCTTTCATATTTGGACATTAGCAAGTCAATCTTGGATCTCTTTACTTCACTAGTACCTTCATGGGTAACTTCTAGCAGGTCCCAAATCTGCTTAGCGGTTTTGCAACCCATAATACGATTGTGCTCATTTGGACCAAGCCCACAGTGAAGTAACTTGATAGCAAGAGCGTTCATTTCCATCTTTTGAAAATCTTCTTTTTCATATTCAGTGATTGGTTTTGGAACAGCTTCATTGTTGGAGTTGATGGTCGTCACCTCAAAGTCTCCAATTTCAATGACTCTCCAAACTTGATAGTTTTCGGCCTTTATGAAGATTTCCATTCTATTTTTCCAGTAAGTATAGAATTTCCCATCGAACATGGGTGGCCTTTGTGTGGAGTACCCCTCTTCCATGCGCTCGTTCATCTTCAACATCTTTCCAGGGAAAAGGATACTGCTCTCAGGGTTTCCTGATTAAATGAGGAACAGGGCTCTGATACCAATTGTAGGAATGCTAATAGATGATCGAATGCAACAAGAGGGGGGGGTGAATTGTTGTGTTGTAGATTTAAGATTTTTGGCTCTAATTTTTGCGGAATTATAATAAGTATAGAACAAAAACTTAAACTTAAAAACGAAAAGAATAATAAAAGGAGACAAGGATTTTTACGTGGAAACCTTCTTGGCCTAATAAGAAGGAAAAACCACGACCCCCCGGGATTTCAAAATTCTCACTATGTTTAGGCAATTAGTTACAATTACACAAAACAATGTTTGCTTCACTTGAAGCTTCTCAATTCTCTAAATGCTTTACTCAAAGCTTCTCTACTTAGGCCCACTTCTCTTCTCTTCTCTTCTCTCCTTCTCTTTCTCTTCTCACGTTTCTATTCTCTATTCCCTTAGACTTCCCATAAGTCTAATTACAACAAAACACTCAATTACCCTTTACAAGGCCATTCTCTACTAAGATTAAAATTAAGTAGTTGCTCAAGAAAAATATTATGAATTAATTGGCATTAAAAACTTTGAATATTTTTCTCAATTAATCTCACTTTGATGGACACTCTCAATCATGCATACCCATCTGAACCGTAATTTCCCTCTTTTATAAGGGGAACAGCCATCAGTGCACTCAGCCCACGTTCTCCATGAGGTGCATTCATCCCACGACTCCCATAACTTACTTGCTCCCAAAGAAAGTGGGAAGTTAGTTGAAAGTAGAGGTGGAAAATAGCTGCTGAATTCTTGCACGGTTAATATTACATGGGTAAAAGGAAGATCCTAAAATGTAGGAGACTAATTCAAAGTAGAGAACAAGTCTCTTGGATATCCGAGTTTATAGGAGATAAACAAGGAATTGATCTTCTCCATGTTTTTAGGCGAATTAAAATCATTTTGCCAATTAATAAATAAACTTAATTAAGCAACTAATTAAATTTTAACCTTTTACATTAACTAAAAACAGAAATCATAATATTCGTAATTTCCAATTAATATCTTCTTCAGACTTGCATCGTGAGGAACAGCGTACTGTCTCCATCTACAACATTCGTCAGAACTTTAACTCTAGGAACAGCAGACTGTTTTCCAGAGCAATTTCCCAACTTCTTGGATATTTGAGACACATACATCTTCCACGAATCAAGTCATAGGCTTCATCAACGATTCACATTAAATCGGATATATACCTACAAAACAATCTCTAAAAATATGTTTGTTTATTTACAAGTGAAGTCATCATCAAAACCTTAAGAGGCCAACAAATTCCCCCTTTTTGATGATGGCAAACTTTATAAACAAACTTAAGTAAAAATAGAGTAAATCAAAATACATAGAGCATACTAGAGATTAAAGTAACTCTAATTAACTTAGCAAATCAACTAGTTAAAAAATAATTTACCAAGTTATTCATAATCAAACAGTTTACTCCAAAATAACAAATACTTTTTCAAAAATTTTCAATATAAACTAACTTAAAACGAATAAACTAAGTTAAACTAAAATAAATAAAAACTAACATAATTAAAACTAACATAATAATACTATAATAAACCTAACATATCTTATTAAGTATTTTCACAGAAACAAATATTCATGAGAACTTCAACAAACTTAGCAACACCGATGATCACTAAACTATCATAAACACAGCAGGCATAAACACAGCAGCACACATTATATCCATAAGAATCAATATAAATCAACTAAGATATGTAACTGTGTATTCACTTCTCCTCTTAAGTTTGTGCATAATCTTCCCCCTTTTGTCATCAATCAAAAAGAATTGGAAGTTATCAAATCTCAGCACAAACCATATAGATTTGTTAGTGATGAAAACAACAAACAACAATAATAAAAGCAAGTGCTATGAACAATGATTAAACCTGCATAGAGTTAATTGTCACAGACCATAAAAAAAAAAAAAGAAAAGTAGCAATTTGGTCAAAGTTACAACCACAATGTACCCCTGATGGTACAAAGTAAAAAGAGAAATTGTTTGATAAGTAATACAGCCAAAAAATTTTTTAAAACCAGAGGGAGAGGGTTCAAGGGTCAGTCTCTTCATCAATGTACTCAGTCTGCACCTCCACTGTGTCCAGCTTGGCACCAAGGCGTTGTTCCATTTGGTTTAGCTGATCCACAATTGAAGCAAGCGAGACACGAGTTTCATCTTGAAAGGCAGTGAATTGAGACTGTAGATCAAGGAGCTTGGAGAGAATGGTATGTAAGGAAACTGCAGGAATAGAGTCAAAGTTAGTACAACCAATATTAGGTGAAGTGTGTGATTGTGGTGGTGGTGTAAACTGTATTGGTGATGGAGGTGGTGATGGAATTTGATGTGGTGGTGAATTGGCTGGCTTGGGAGAGGAAGGTTCATTAGGTGTGGGCTCAAGGATGGTGTCAGATGGTGTTTCATCAACCACAGTAGCCTTGCGTTTCGAAGCTAACCTCCTACTCTTCCTCTTAATGAATTTAGCCTTTTTCCTCAGAGCTATCACAATCTCTTCATCACTTGTATCATCACAAAGATTGTGATGAGCCTCTTCTCCTAAGGCTCCCTCCTGTTCTGCTTCCCCCTTACTAGCTTCTCCATCATGTTCCCCTTTTTCTTCTGTTTCAATATGGTCAGTGGGAACAGGCTCTTGCTCCTTGTCCTCTTTTTCTTCCTGATCTCTTTCCCTCAATTTTTCTTCTTCTTTTTCAATATCTTCCTCATCAGATTCTACTTCAACAACCTCCTCATGCATCAATACCCCCGCATCATTTAATTTCAAATGCAAATTTTGTAAACATTTAGCACCAATTTTCATATTGGGACCCATTGGGAACTCCAACCCTTCCAATGGGACCTCAAATTTTCTAAATATCCAGGTTAGCAACCCTCCATAACCAATGAAACTTTTCTTTTCAATGCAGTATGATAAATGAGAGATCATCAATGAAGGAAAATTTATTTTAATGTGTTTTTCCATGCAGTAAATTAAAGTGGCGTCACGCAAACTCACTTGACTACGTTTTGAGTTTCGTGGTAAAATGAATCTGCGAGCAACATTGTACAACAACTTATGCATAGGAGAAAGAACATTGTGAATAATTTTCCCTTTTTGATCAACTCCTAAAAATTTTAGAATTGTTCGTTCATTGATACCCGAAAATGAAATCTTCGACCCAATATAATATGTATCAAAACCAACATTGGGAACATTAAACCATTCCCCTAATAAAGCACTGTTAAATTCAATTTTAACAGTTTTAACAACACTAGAACACATTCCACCATCATTTGAGAAATTTAAAATAAATTCTCTCATTAGGTTTGGAAAAATTGAATTGCAACTGAAATTTGACATTAATGATTCCCATTCTTGAAAACTCAAAATGTCATGCAATCTTGGAAAGTTAATAGAATCATACCAATATTTATCCAACCCGAATCCTACTGTTATCTCCTTTGAAACCTCTTCAGCACTGTTTGGATCAACATGCTTTGAGCGCTTAACTACTCTGGAAGATGAACCACCTGTTGAAATCTTTCTTTTGGTACTTGTGGGTTCAGTGGAGTGTTTTGGTGATTCTTGTGTGGTTTCAGTTGGTGTGGGTGGTGCATCCTGCAGTAATGGTGGTGGAAGAACTACTCTTAGTGGTTTTGGTTGGTCGGGTATACAGGATTTGGTAGTTTTCTTGCCTGTTTTAGATGATTTGGGGGTTTTCATTTTTTGAATTTTTGAACGTTTTGAGAGAAGGAAGAAGGACGGTTTCTTGAGTGAGAAATTGAGAGAAGGTTTGGGAAGGTAGAGTGTAATGACGTAAAGGAGGGGTTTTTAAATGATTGAAGTGACGGTTACTCCTCCAAGTCCCATCACTTTATTGCCCTTTGCATTGCTTGAGTGAAGAAAACCGTTCTCCCAAAAATTTTAGTTTAAGTTGGCCGAAAAAAAATAAAAAATGACATATGAATAAATTATGAAATATGAGTATTAAAATAAAATAAGAAAAAAAATAGGAAAATGATGAATTAAAAAAAAATAATGAACATATTGCATTGGTCTGATCAAATTAACAACATGCAAATAAGAAAACATTCATAGTACAAACTTTATTACGTGTTTACCTGATCCATGTAATAATTGATTTTCAATCAAGATATTGAGATTGATTCCTGACCTTTTCATTCTCATGATGCTTCAATGGGAAATATATGCAACTAACTTTAGTGGAGCTTGATCATACCAAGTTACAATCTCATTTTTTCATATTGTTCCCTAGGAAGTGGTTTGGTTAGAATATCAGCAACTTGTTCATTTGTGTTAACATGCTTCAATACATTATTTTTGTGTTCTACGTTATCCTTTAGAAAATGATGTCTAATGTGTATATGTTTAGCACGTGAATGATGCACTGGATCTTTAGATATACATATGGCACTAGTATTATCACAATAAATAGGAATGCATTCAACTTTAATACCAAAATCTCTTAGTTGCTGTTTTATCCAAAGCATTTGGGAACAGCAAGCTGCTGCTGCTACGTATTCAGCTTCTGCAGTGGATAATGCAACTGTATTTTGTTTCTTGGAACTCCATGAAACTAAACATGAGCCAAGATATTGTACCATACCTAATGTACTTTTTCTATTAACAAGATCACCTGCATAATCTGCATCACTAAAACCTTTTAAATCATAAACATCACTTTTAGGATAAAATAGGGACAAGTCGTCTGTTCCCTTCAAATATCTCAAAATTCTCTTTACTGCTGTGAGATGTGATTCTTTAGGACTTGATTGAAATCTAGCACATAAACCAACACTAAAAGAAATATCAGGTCTACTTGCAGTTAGATACAATAAAGAACCTATCATGCCTCTATACATTGTTTGATCTACGTTAGTTCCATTTAGGTCTTCATCTAGTCTAACATTGGTAGCCATAGGTGTATGATTGGTTTTTGCTTTATTTAGTCCATATTTCTTAAGAAGTTCTTTGATGTATTTTTGTTGATGAATAAAGATACCATTTTCAGTTTGTTTAATTTGCAAACCAAGAAAGAAATTTAATTCTCCCATCACGCTCATTTCAAATTCTGTACCCATAAGGTTAGCAAATTCTTTACATAACAGATCATTAGTAGCACCAAAAATAATATCATCAACATAAATTTGAACAACAAAAATATTAGAACCTTTATTCTTAAAGAACAAGGTTTTGTCGATTTTTCCTCTTACAAAGTTATTTTGAATCAAAAACTTTGAAAGTCTTTCGTACCATTGCCTAGGAGCTTGCTTCAAGCCATATAGGGCTTTGTCAAGCTTGTAGACATGATTAGGACAAGAGGTATTCTCAAAACCTGGGGGTTGTTCCACAAAGACTTCTTCATCAAGGTAACCATTTAAGAAAGCACATTTCACATCCATTTGATATAGTTTAAAATTCATAAATGCAGCAAAAGAAATTAAGATTCTGATAGCCTCTAACCTTGCTACTGGAGCAAAAGTCTCAGTGTAATCAATACCTTCTTGTTGATTATAACCTTTAACCACAAGTCTAGCTTTATTTCTAACAATTATTCCATGCTCATCAAGCTTGTTCCGAAATACCCATTTCAAACCAATAACCTTCTTGTTTTTCGGTTTGGGTTCCAAGTGCCACACTTTATTTCTCTCAAACTCATTCAATTCATCTTGCATGGCAACTATCCAATCGGAATCCTTTAAAGCTTCCTCGTGATTTTTAGGTTCAAGTGATTGTAGGAACGCAAAGTGTGCACAAAAGTTTCTCAATTGAGATCTAGTTTGTGTTCCCTTATTTATATCACTTATAATTGAATCAAGAGGATGGTATCTTTGATACTTCCAAGGTTTAGGCACAAATTCTCTTGACGGAACAGTAGCATGTTCTTGTTCAGCAACTTGATTGACATTCTGTTCAGCTACTGGATCATTTTGCTCATCTGTGGGAATAGCTGGATTGGGAACAGTCTGTTGGTCCTGTTGTGCTGGCAGTTCCTGAATTTGGTCAGTTTCTTCTGCCTCTTCTTGTATCGACTGTTCACTTGCTGTTCCTTGATCTTGCACTTTGATTCCTTCATCTTCATCTTCCAAATTTGCAAGACCTATTTTAATATTACTTGTTTCCTGTTCACTTGTTGAAAAGTTAGTTTCATCAAAGATTATGTGAACAGACTCCTCTACACACATTGTTCTCTTATTATAAACTCTGTAAGCTTTGCTTTGTGATGAATAACCTAGAAATACTGCCTCATCACTTCTTTCATCAAATTTACCTATGTTTCGTTTTCCATTCACATGAACAAAACATTTGCATCCAAATATACGAAAATAGGAAATATTTGGTTTAACACCTTTGAGCAATTCATAGGGTGTCTTTGAAGTTTGTTGAAAGCACTAAGAGAAAATAGATGTTAGTGTCAAAAATGGTTAAAAACGCATAAAATCGCAACTTAACACGTAAATTCTAGAATATGGCTATGATTTTAAATTCTAACAACTTCTACACAATAATATATACCAAATAGTGTTGTGTGCCAAGTTTCGTGCAAAACAAACCAAGTTTGAGCTACTTTACGCGCGAAATTGACAAAAAGGCTTAAAAACCCTTCAAATCGCAACTTAACACCTAATTTCTAGGATATGACTATTATTTTCAATTCTAACCATTTCAATATAATAATATATGCTAAATAGTGTTGTGTGCCATGTATCGTGCATAACAAACCAAAGTTGAGCTACTTTACGCGCGAAATTGACAAAAACGCTTAAAAACCCTTAAAATCGCAACTTAACACCTAATTTCTAGCATATGACTATTATTTTCAATTCTAACCATTTAAACACAATAATATTTGCCAAATAGTGTTGTGTGCCAATTTTCGGGCAAAACAAACCAAGTTTGAGCTACTTTACGCGCGAAATTGACAAAAACGCTTAAAAACCCTTAAAATCGCAACTTAACACCTAATTTCTAGGATATGACTATTATTTTCAATTCTAACCATTTCCACACAATAATATATGCTAAATAGTGTTGTGTGCCAAGTTTCGTGCATAACAAACCAAATTTGAGCTACTTTACGCGCGAAATTGACAAAACGCTTAAAAACCCTTAAAATCGCAACTTAACACCTATTTCTAGCATATGACTATTATTTTCAATTCTAACCATTTCAACACAATAATATATGCCAAATAGTGTTGTGTGCCAAGTTTCGTGCATAACAAACAATGTTTGACCTACTTTTCGCGCGAAATTGACACAGCAGCAAACTAGTGACCAGAACACCTGGCACGACACGTGGAGACCAATTCTATGCATCCAGGACCTAGGCTAAAGTGGAAATGGAATCTTGGTACTTGGATCTATTTATCAAGGTCCTAAAGCCATTCTAACAATCCCCGTGGACTCTTAGAAGCTGAGCTGAAGGAGGGCTGCTCGACTGTTTGCTAGAGCAGAATTGTTTAAGTGTTTGTGGTTGTTTCTTGTTCTTTTCATGATCATTTGTAGTTTTTGTCTGTGTCATTAATCAAAGCTTACGCACAACATTAATCCTTGCATAACGAAGGCCTTAATCAACCCCGGTTTCGCATCAAAACCAAGTTTGAGATACTTTACGCGCGAAATCGACAAAAACGCTTAAAAACCCTTAAAATAGCAACTTAACTTCTAATTTCTAGCATATGACTTTTTCAATTCTAACCATTTCAACACAATAATATATGCCAAATAGTGTTGTGTGCCAAGTTTCGTGCATAACAAACCATGTTTGACCTACTTTACGCGCGAAATTGACAAAAACGCTTAAAAACCCTTAAAATCGCAACTTAACACCTAATTTCTAGCATATGACTATTATTTTCAATTCTAACCATTTCAACACAATAAAATATGCCAAATAGTGTTGTGTGCCAAGTTTCGTGCATAACAAACCATGTTTGACCTACTTTACGCGCGAAATTGACACAACAACAAACTAGTGACCAGACCACCTTGCACTTCACGTGGAGACCAAACCTATGCACCAAGACCTACGCTAATGTGGAATGGAATCTTGTTACTTGGATCTAGCTATCAAGGTCCTCTAACCATTCTAACAATCCCCGTGGACTCCTAGAAGCTGAGCATAAGGAGGGTTGCTCGACAGTTTGCTAGATCAGAATTGTTTAAGTGTTTGTGGTTGTTTTGTGTTCTTTTCATGAGCATTTGTAGTTTTTGTCTGTGTGATTAATCAAAGCTTACGCACAACATTAATCCTTGCATAACGAAGGCCTTACTCAGCCCCGGTTTCGCATCAAAACCAAGTTTCAACTACTTTACGCGCGAAATTGACAAAAACGCTTAAAAACCCTTAAAATCGCAACATAACTTCTAATTTATAGCATATGGGTATTATTTTCAATTCTAACCATTTCAACACAATAATATATGCCAAATAGTGTTGTGTGCCAAGTTTCGTGCAAAACAAACCAAGTGTGAGCTACTTTACGCGCGAAATTGACAAAAACGCTTAATAACCCTTAAAATCGCAACTTAAAACCTAATTTCTAGCTTATGACTATTATTTTCAATTCTAACAATTTCAACACAATAATATATGCCAAATAGTGTTGTGTGCCAAGTTTCGTGCATAACAAACCAAATTTGACCTACTTTACACGCGAAATTGACAAAAACGCTTAAAAACCCTTAAAATCGCAACTTAACTTCTAATTTGTAGCATATGACTATTATTTTCAATTCTAACCATTTCAACACAGTAATATATGCCAAATAGTGTTGTATGCCAAGTCTCGTGCATAACAAACCAAGTTTGACCTACTTTACGCGCGAAATTGACAAAAAGGCTTTAAAACGCATAAAATCGAATTTGTGTACCTTTATTGCTGTCCATTTTGGAAATGTGGCTCTGGATGTAGATACCATTTGTCCACGCACTCTTTTCATTGCGCTGAAACGCATGGGAAAAGTAATACTATTTATACATATATATAACATTTAATTAAATCAAATTGGTAAAATAATTAATATTACGTGCGCATTCAACAACGCTTTGAATTTTGTGTTGCGAGGTGGGCTTTGAGGTTTTTGTAATGAGTCGAAGACGTGCACAGTGTTCGTTAAAGGACATATGACCAAAAGTATCCAATGCAAACTACAAAGACAATTTTTAAAATCAACAAATTAGAGATTAGGTGACTTTAAAAATAAAAAGATAAGCTCAAATACAAAAATAAAACTTATTCTTCCACATCTGGAGCTAGAATGAATGTGCGTTTAGATGCAAGGGAATTAGTCAAAGCAGTCTTAATGTATGCTATGACGTCATCTGGATCATTTCTACATTTACTACCCGAAATCGACTCCGGACAAAACCATCCAATTTTTATTGGAGGTTTGCAAGAATTTAGCTCCTCGTAAGCCGCACTAAACTCACAAATAAAAAAATTTTGTTAGTAATTCGTTTATTAAAACAATTAAACAACAATGCCTAACTTGTAAGATAATGAACATCACCTTATGTAGACATGGAAAAGAGCTACATTCAGCATCTCGCCTCTCATAAATTGCCCGATGTCACTAGGACTAATAATTACAAACGGACTCTCTAAAAAGCAGTATTGCTCCTTTAGCAGGTTCAAAATGATTGGGTCCTTCTCACTTATGCGAGATGCACAATAATGCAGCCATTTGCAATCTTGAGAGAGATCTTTTAGCTCCTCATCAGTCGAAATTGGAGTGCTTGGCATCGACTTTGACCCAGTCGACACCTTTGCTGAGGAACCGACCTCTCTCCAAGATCCCTTTGGACTCTTTTGTTATTTCAATTTATACAATTAAATTAGTGGAAGCATGCAATTAAAAAAATAAAAATAAATAAGGTACAAATTATTCTTACCATTTTAGTGAATCGGACCCAAGCATATGGCCATGTGACGAAACTACCTAGGGCGTCTGATAGTTTCTCAAGGCTCCATGCTGGCATTGGAATTGGGAGTGAGAAATCTTCAAACCCCTTTACAATAGTCTCCACGGCCACACTGATGTGGCCACTTGTAACAGGCATTGAATGCACTGTTTGGCCCTCTTTATTTGGCTGGGCCACACCATATGCAACCTTAGTTAAGTCGTCATCACTAGCAACACCTAACTGAGGCAGCAAAAGAGAACAAGGAATCGCCTCCTGAAAATTGTGTCGTTTAGTATAATAAGCATCATAATAAAATATTAATTACGCGTTGCAATTTAAATTAATAAGTGCTTATATATTTAAAAACTATGTACCTGTAGCACTGGCTCCGGATTTTGAGCAACGAAGTTTATGTTCTCCGGTGTAGTGTTTTCCTCTTCAAGGGTATTAGTAATGAGCTGGGGTGCTACGGGGGTAATGGGCTCGGGTGTTGGCTCGACCAAAGCGTTAGGATCCCCATGTTGACTTTCCTGATCCTCGACAATCAGGTTTGCCAAGTCCACAATGGGTGCTCCCATCTTCTGCAACACGGCGGCCAGCTTGGTGAGAACGTCCTTCGTAATCTCCGCTCGGAGTGTTGCTGCTTCTTCCCGCAGTGCTGTTCGGGATTGAGTAGCAACACACTCTTTGCCGAATGCCTTCTGTAACCCCACGCGGACGCCTCCTTTTCCGACTACCCTCCCACTGTGGTCTTTCCCTAAGACCATATGCAATGCGTCAACATTGCCTCTTGGGGTGAACTCCCTCGTAGCTTCTTTTTCCTTCCAGCCCATCTGTTCAAATAAAAAGTGACATATATAGTAATTAGTATAAGTACATCAAAGCTAAAGAATACAAAACAAATGAAGAATATACTTAATAATTTCAAAACTCACCACAGCATCAGCAACCTTCTTCGTTCCCGGATCATTAATGGTAAATTTACCACTCGCATCTCGGGAATGAAGCCCGCAATACCAATCACGCACCCGATCTCCAGCAGGAGTATTCACGGATGCGGAGGTAGTCGTAGATGAAAGCATGGATGAACTTTGATTGGGGTATAAACCCGCATCCACCCACTCTTTTCGGACCTCATCGTACGTTTTCTAGCCTAAGAGTGACCTTTCTTCACCCTATCTGCATGCCACCTCAAATTTAACGCATCTTTCTTTATAGAAAACAAGCGCTTGAATCTAGGTATTATTGGAAGATACCACAATACCTTAGCCGGGGGCCCTTTAGCATCCCGAGCCCCTTTACGCTTGTAGCGTGATAACCCACACCTAGGACACTCTTCTAAGTTCTCGTTTTCATTCCGATACAACACACAATCATTCGGACACGCATGAATCTTCAGGTACTATAAGCCGAAAGGACACATGAGCTTTGTGGCATAATATGTCGACTTTGGAAGTTCATTTCCCTCAGGAAGCATCTCACCTAACGCTTCTAGTAACATTGTGAAACTAGCGTCACTCCAATTGAACTTTGAGTTAATGTTGAAAATTGTCAACACTGCTGTTAGTTTGGTGAACTTTGTAAATCTAGGGTACAAAGGCTTTTGAGAAGCCTCTGTCAACAAGTCAAAAACACGAGGACGTTTTCCTAACTCATCCTCGACTCCCTCCATCATCTCATCAACACGATCCACATCCGCATCAACATTCTCTTCATCTGTCTCATACCCATCAACATGATCTACTACATCCTCATTGACATCGGCCACATTATTAACGTCCTCAACAACACTTTTCTCTTTGTAAACTCCATCCTCACCATGCTAAACCCAAACATGATATTGAGACCTAAACCCACGTCGAAGTATGTGCTCCCTAAGGATATCAACACTATCTACCTTTGATGCATTGCCACAACTGACACATGGGCAATAAAAACCAACTCCCCTCGTCCTAACTTGATGTTCAACCGCAATACTACAAAATTCTAATACGCCATCAATAAATTCCGACGATTCAATGCTTCCATACATCCAAGAACGATCGTTTGTCATCCTAATTAGTGTGATTAAGTGATTCAAAACAAAATTAATACACAACTTTTAAACGTATATACTTTACGAACTCTAAATAACCACAAAATAAAGTAATAATCATTCATTTAACACTAATTAACCCAAAAAATAAAACAATGTTTTTTAAACTGTCCAAATGATGTTTATTATAGTAACCATAATTAATAATATTCATATAAAAACAATAAAAATAAAATCACATTCATAAATTTGGACAACTAATTAACATTAATATCAACAACTCATTCATTTAACCATAACCAACCCTAATTAAACCTAATTTACAAACTAGAAATAAATTATGATAAATCTAAAACATACATTCTAATCACATTCTATAATTCTATGATTGTAGAATGTTGTCCAATTTGACTGGAATATTATTACTGCAATCAGCTTGAATATATTGCATTAAATATTGTATTTAGTATAATTGGAAAGTTTTTTGATCCTGTGTTGTTTTATTGTATGAAATTAATTGGTTTTTGATTTCTTTTTTGTGATGTACAATATTTTCTTACAGCTATTGAGTTTGCCTGTAAATGCAGTAATAATAGTAATATTTTCTTACTAAAATATTTTTGGAAGGTTTATTATTTTCCCATATCGGTATTTTAATGTGTGATGTTATAACTATTGTATTAATGCAAAATAATTTTTGGAAGCTATGTATTTTTTTAAATTAATGTATTTTGAGAAACAAATTGCTTTTACTATTGAAGGACCAATAATCCTGGTGCATATGCAGCTGATGGCTGTAAGATTGTTATTTGTCATTTAGTAGTAAAATTATAAAATTGTATGATTATTTTATTAAGATTGTTAATGATGACTTCAATACTATAAAAAGTGATCATTTTAAACTTGTAGGTGATTACTTTATAACTAAAATTGGTCACTTTAGAATTGCTACAAATTATTTGAAGGTACTTAAACTCTTTGATTATAAATAATCTTTCTAAAAATTTTTAAAAAAATAAAATTTAAAGTTATAATTGACTTTAATATACATCAAATTAACCTAATAGTGATCTTATTTGAAAATTTATGATACTACAAACTAGACGTAGAGTACAAACAAGCATAAGTCCAATTCAACCTTAAAATCCGGTCTAGTGGCTTACCAAGAAGGACTGTAATTCGTTGAGGTCTAACAGATTCACCTGTAACTTGTTTTTATTTTGGTTTTGGATTATAGATTATGTATCATTATTTTGCCAGTTAAGGGAATGATTAAAAAAAAAGCGTTGTTGAAAGAATTTTACAAATAAAATTGATTTATATGAATGTGATTAAATCATTTGCATATTATTTCTAGTGAATTATATAATTCTATAATTCTAATCACAAACTACAAACAACTCATACATCAATGAACTCCAAGTAACTAAATGTTTACATAAACGAACATGTATGACAAATTAAAATTTAAAACTTAAAAACAACAACAACATACACATTCATAAAGTATGACAAATTTAAACCTAATTTACAAAATCAAAATGAAAAAGATACCTTGAATTTCGTGGGTTTAAGAAGTACCACAGACAGAAGAAAATGTAGAACAAGAAGAAGAAAATGGCGTGACAATGGCGGAAGAGGAAGAACCACGCAGACAGTAGAGGAAAGACATTGGCGGAATTTTGTGGGTTTTTGAACGATGAAGACGACATACAGCGTGAAAAAATGGGTTTGAGAAGAGGAAACGTTGTGTAGTCGAGTTTTATGAAAAAAATGGCGGGCTGTGTAATTAATCTGATGAAGAAGCGTGTTGTATACAATAACAACGGTTATTTGCTGCGGGCCCTAGCCAACCGCAGCAATAAATGCTTTATTTTTAAATTTTGCTGTGTGTGACGGTTATTTTGGATTATTTGCTGCGGGCCCCATGATAACCGCAGCAATTAATATGGTTATTTACTGCGGGCCCTAGCCAACCGCAGCAATTAATGCTTTTTTTTTTTATTTTGCTGTGTGTTAACGGTAATTTTGGATTACTTGCTGCGGGCCCGATGATAAACGCAGCAATTAGTTGTTTTTTTTTTCCAAATCTTTTTCCTATTTATTGCTGCGAATATACTAAAACCGCAGCAAATGATAAGCAGTAAATACGTTTATTTCCACTAGTGTTGGCACTTTCGCGCATAAAGTAGCTCAAACTTGGTTTGTTTTCTACGAACCTTGGCACACAACACTATTTGGTAAATATTATTGTATTGAAGCGGTTAGAATTGAAAATCATAGTCAAATGCTAGAAATTACGTGTTAAGTGGCGATTTTAAGGGTTTTTAAGCTTTTTTGTGACTTTCGCGCTTAAAGTTGTTAAAACTTGGTTTATTTTACACGAAATTTAGCACACTACACTATTTGGTATATATTATTGTGTTGAACTGGGTAGAAATGAAAATCATAGTCATTTGCTAGTAATTACGTGTTAATTTGCGATTTTATAGGTTTTTAAGCTTTTTTGGCACTTTCCCGCATGAAGTAGCTCAAACTTGGTTTCTTTTCCACGAAACATGGCACACAACACTATTTGGTATATATTATTGTATTGAAGCGGTTAGAATTGAAAATCATAGTCATATGTAAAAAATTACGTGTTAAGTTGCAATTTTAAGGATTTTTATGCTTTTTTGGCATGTTCACGCATGAAGTAGCTTAAACTTCGTTTGTATTACACGAAACTTCGCACACAACATTATTTGGTATATTATTGTGTTGAACTGGTTAGAATTTAAAATCCTAGTCATATGCTAGAAATTTCGTGTTAAATTTCGATTCTATGGGTTTTTACACTTTTTTGGCACTTTCGCCCATAAAGTAGCACAAACTTGGTTTGTTTTGCACGAAACTTGGCACACAACACCATTTGGTACATATTATTGTGTTGAAGGGGTTAGCATTGAAAATCAAAGTCATATGCAAGATATTACGTTCTAAGTTGCGATTTTATGGGTTATTAAGCTTTTTTTGCACATTCGGGCATAAATTAGCTCAAACTTGGTTTGTTTTGCACGAAACATGGCACACAACACTATTTAGTATATATTATCGTATTGAAGCTGTTAAAATTGAAAATGCTAGTCATATGCTTCAAATTATGTGTTAAGTTGTGATTTTAATGGTTTTTTTTAACTTTTATAGCACATTCGCGCATAAAGTAGCTCAAACTTGGTTTATTTTGCACGAAAGTTGGTACACAACACCATTTGGTATATATTATTGTGTTGAAGTGGTTAGCATTGAAAATGAGTGTCATACGCTAGAAATTACGTGCTAAGTTGCGATTTTTTGGGCGATTAAGCTTTTTTGGCACTTTCGGGCATAAATTTGCCAAACTTGGTTTGTTTAGAAAGAAACTTCGCACACAACACTATGTGATGTATATTATTGCGTTAAAGTGGTTAGAATTGAAAATCATAATCATATGTTAGAAATTACGTGTAAAGTTGCGATTTTATGGGTTTTTAAGCTATTTTGGCCCTTTCGCGCATAAATTGGCGCAAACTTGGTTTGTTTTTCACCAAACTTGGCACACGACACTATTTAGTTTTTATATTGTATTGAAGCGGTTAAAATTTAAAATCGTAGTCATATGCTTGAAATTACGTTTTAAGTTGTGATTTTAATGGTTTTTAAGATTTTATGGAACTTTCGCGCATAAAGTAGTTCAAACTTGGTTTATTTTGCACGAAACTTGGCACACAATGCTATTTGGTATATATTATTGTGTTGAAGTGGTTAGAATTCAAAATAAAAGTCATATGCTAGAAATTTCATGTTAGGTTACGATTTTTTGGGTTTTTAACCTTTTTTGGCACTTTCGCGCATAAACTAGCTCAAACTTGGTTTCTTTTGCACGAAACTTACCACTTTACACTATATAGTATATATTATTGTGTTGAAGTGGGTAGAAATCAAAATCATAGTCATATGCTAGAAATGACGTGTTAAGTTGCGATTTTATGTGTTTTTAAGCTTTTTTGGCAATTTTCCGCAAAACGTAGCATACCTGGCACTCAACAATATTTGATAAAGATTATTGTGTTGAAGTGCTTAGAATTACAAATCATAGTCATATGCTAGAAAATACGTGTTAAGTTGCGATTTTATGGGTTGTTAAGCTTTTTTGGCACTTTCGCGCATAAAGTAGCTTAAATGTGGCTTGGTTTGCACGAAACCTGGCACACAGCACCATTTGGTATATATTATTGTGTTGAAGTGGTTAGCATAGAAAATCAAAGTCATATGCAAGAAAACACGTGCTAAGTGGCGATTTTATGGGTTTTTAAGCTGTTTTGGCACTTTCGGGCATAAAGTTGCTCAAACTTGGTTTGTTTTACACGAAACTTGGCACACAACACAATTTTGTATATATTATTGTGTTTAAGAAGGTAGAATTAAAAGTCATAGTCATATGGTAGAAATTACGTGTTAAGTTGCGATTTTATGGGTTTTTAAGCTTTGTTTTGCACGAAACTTGGTAAACAACATTATTTGGTATATGTTATTTGGTTGAAGTGGTTTGAATTTAAAATCGTAGTCATATGCTAGAAATTATGTGTTAAGTTGTGATTTTATGGGTTTTTATGCTTTTTTGGCACTTTCGCGCATAAAGTAGCTCAAACTTGGTTTGTTTTGCACGAAACTTGGTAAAAAACATTATTTCGTAAATATTATTTTGTTACAGTAGTTAGAATTGAGAATTGTAGTCATAGGCTAGAAATTACGTGTTATGTTGCAATTTCATGAGTTTTTATGCTTTTTGGCCAATTTCGCGTATAAAGAAACTCAAACTTGGTTTGTTTTGCACAATACATAGAACACTACACTATTTGGTACATATTATTGTGTTTAAGTGGGTACAATTGAAAATCATAGTCATATGCTTGAAATTACATGTTAAGTTACGATTTTATTGGTTTTTAAGCTTTTATGGCACATTCGCGCATAAAGTAGCTCAAACTTGGTTTGTTTTGCAAGAAACTTGGCTCACAATATTATTTGGTATTTATTATTATGTTGAAATGGTTAAAATTGAAAATCATAGTCATATGCTATAAATTACGTGTGAATTTGCGATTTTATAGGTTTTAAAGCTTTTTTGGCACTTTGACGCATAAAGTACCTCAAACTTCGTTTGTATTGCACGAAACTTCACACATAATAATATTTGGTATATTATTGTGTGGAAGTGGTTAGAATTGAAAAAGCTCGTCATATGTTAGAAATTTCATGTTGAATTGCGATTTTATGGGTTTTTATGCTTTGTTGGCACTTTCGCGCATAAAGTAGCACAAACTTGGTTTATTTTGCACGAAACTTGGCACACAACACCATTTGGTATATATTATTGTGTTAAAGTGGTTAGCATTCAAAATCAATGTCAGATGCTTGAAATTACGTATTAAGTTGCGATTTTATGGGTTCCTTAAGCTTTTTTTCGACTTTCGCGCATAAAGTAGCTAAACTTGGATTGCTTTGCACGAAACTTGGTACAAAACACTATTTGGTATATATTAATGTGTTGAAGTGGTTAACGTTTAAAATCAAAGTCATATGCTAGAAATTACGTGCTAAGTTGCGATTTTATGATTTTTTTAAGCTGTTTTGGCACTTTCGGGCATAAAGTGGCTAAAACTACGTTTGTTTTGCACGAAACTTGGCACACAACACCATTTGGTATATATTATTGTGTTGTAGTAGTTAGAATTGAAAATCATAGTCATATGCTAGAAATTACGTGTTAAGTTGCGATTTTATGGGTTTTTAAGCTTTTTTTGCACTTTCGCTCATCAAGTAGCTAAAACTTGGTTTGTTTTGCACGAAACTTGGTAAACAACATTATTTGGTAAATATTATTTTGTTACAGTAGTTAGAATTGAGAATCGTAGTCATAGGCTAGAAATTACGTGTTATGTTGCAATTTTATGAGTTTTTATGCTTTTTGGCCACTTTCGCGTATAAAGAATCTCAAACTTGGTTTGTTTTGCACAAAACTTAGAACACTACACTATTTGGTACATATTATTGTGTTTAAGTGGGTACAATTGAAAATCATAGTCATATGCTTGAAATTACATGTTAAGTTACGATTTTATTGGTTTTTAAGCTTTTATGGCACATTCGCGCATAAAGTAGCTCAAACATGGTTTGTTTTGCAAGAAACTGGGCTCACAATACTATTTGTTATTTATTATTATGTTGAAGTGGTTAAAATTGAATATCATAGTCATATGCAATAAATTACGTGTGAATTTGCGATTTTATGGGTTTTAAAGCTTTTTTGGTACTTTGACGCATAAAGTACCTTAAACTTCGTTTGTATTGCACGAAACTTCGCACACAATACTATTTGGTATATTATTGTGTGGAAGTGCTTAGCATTCAAAATCAATGTCAGATGCTTGTAATTACGTATTAAGTTGCGATTTTATGGGTTCCTTAAGCTTTTTTTCGACTTTCGCGCATAAAGTAGCAAAACTTGGATTGCTTTGCACGAAACTTGGAACATTACACTATTTTGTAAATATCATTGTGTTGAAGTGGTTAACATTTAAAATCAAAGTCATATACCAGAAATTACGTGCTAAGTTGCGATTTTATGATTTTTTAAGCTGTTTTGGCACTTTCGGGCATAAAGTGGCTAAAACTACGTTTGTTTTGCACGAAAGTTGGCACACAACACCATTTGGTATATATTATTGTGTTGTAGTGGTTAGAATTGAAAGTCATAGTCATATGCTAGAAATTTCGTGTTAAGTTGCGATTTTATGGGTTTTTATGCTTTTTTGGCACTTCAGCGCATAAAGTAGCTCAAACTTGGTTTGTTTTGCACGAAACTTGGTAAACAACATTATTTGATATATATTATTTGGTTGAAGTGGTTTGAATTTAAAATCGTAGTCATATGCTAGAAATTACGTGTTAAGTTGCGATTTTATGGGTTTTTAAGCTTTTTTTGCACTTTCGCTCATCAAGTAGCTCAAACTTGGTTTGTTTTGCACGAAACTTGGTAAACAACATTATTTGGTAAATATTATTTTGTTAAAGTAGTTAGAATTGAGAATCGTAGTCATAGGCTAGAAATTACGTGTTGTGTTGCAATTTTATGAGTTTTTATGCTTTTCGGCCACTTTCGCGTATAAAGAAACTCAAACTTGGTTTGTTTTGCACAAAACTTAGAACACTACACTATTTGGCACATATTATTGTGTTTAAGTGGGTACAATTGAAAATCATAGTCATATGCTTGAAATTACATGTTAAGTTACTATTTTATTGGCATTAAAGCTTTTTTGGCACTTTGACGCATAAAGTACCTCAAACTTCGTTTGTATTGCTCGAAACTTCACACACAATACTATTTGGTATATTATTGTGTGGAAGTGGTTAGCATTCAAAATCAATGTTAGATGCTTGTAATTACGTATTAAGTTGCGATTTTATGGGTTCCTTAAGCTTTTTTTCGACTTTCGCGCATAAATTAGCAAAACTTGGATTGCTTTGCACGAAACTTGGAACAAAACACTATTTGGTATATATTATTGTGTTGAAGTGGTTAACATTTAAAATCAACGTCATATGCCAGAAATTACGTGCTAAGTTGCGATTTTATGATTTTTTAAGCTGTTTTGGCACTTTCGGGCATACAGTGGCTAAAACTACGTTTGTTTTGCACGAAGCTTGGCACACAACACCATTTGGTATATATTATTGTGTTGTAGTGGTTAGAATTGAAAATCATAGTCATATGGTAGAAATTACGTGTTAAGTTGCGATTTTATGGGTTTTTAAGCTTTTTTTGCACTTTCGCTCGTCAAGTAGCTCAAACTTGGTTTGTTTTGCACGAAACTTGGTAAACAACATTATTTGGTAAATATTATTTTGTTAAAGTAGTTAGAATTGAGAATCGTAGTCATAGGCTAGAAATTACGTGTTATGTTGCAATTTTATGAGTTTTTATGCTTTTTGGCCACTTTCGCGTATAAAGAAACTCAAACTTGGTTTGTTTTGCACAAAACATAGAACACTACACTATTTGGTACATATTATTGTGTTTAAGTGGGTACAATTGAAAATCATAGTCATATGCTTGAAATTACATGTTAAGTTACGATTTATTGGTTTTTAAGCTTTTATGGCACATTCGCGCATAAAGTAGCTCAAACTTGTTTTGTTTTGCAAGAAACTGGGCTCACAATACTATTTGGTATTTATTATTATGTTAAAGTGGTTAAAATTGAAAATCATATTCATATGCAATAAATTACGTGTGAATTTGCGATTTTATGGGTTTTAAAGCTTTTTTGGCACTTTGACGCATAAAGTACCTCAAATTTCGTTTGTATTGCACGAAACTTCGCAAACAATACTATTTGGAATATTATTGTGTGGAAGTGCTTAGCATTCAAAATCAATGTTAGATGCTTGTAATTACGTATTAAGTCGCGATTTTATGGGTTCCTTAAGCTTTTTTTCAATTTTCGCGCATAAAGTAGCTAAACTTGGATTGCTTTGCACGAAACTTGGTACAAAACACTATTTGGTATATATTAATGTGTTGAAGTGGTTAACGTTTAAAATCAAACTCATATGCTAGAAATTACGTGCTAAGTTGCGATTTTATGATTTTTTTAAGCTGTTTTGGCACTTTCGGGCATAAATTGGCTAAAACTACGTTTGTTTTGCACGAAACTTGGCACACAACACCATTTGGTATATATTATTGTGTTGTAGTGGTTAGAATTGAAAATCAAAGTCATATGCTAGAAATTACATGCTAAGTTGCGATTTTATGATTTTTTAAGCTGTTTTGGCACTTTCGGGCATAAAGTGGCTAAAACTACGTTTGTTTTGCAAGAAATTTGGCACACAACACCATTTGGTATATATTATTGTGTTTTAGTGGTTAGAATTGAAAATCATAGTCATATGCTAGAAAGTACGTGTTAAGTTGCGATTTTATGGGTTTTTAAGCTTTTTTTGCACTTTCGCTCATCAAGTAGCTCAAACTTGGTTTGTTTAGCATGAAACTAGGCACACAACACCATTTGGTATATATTATTGTGTTGAAGTGGTTAGAATTGAAAATCATAGTCATATGCTATGTCTTAAGCGGCGATTTTATGGGTTTTTAAACTTTTGTGGCACTTTCGCGTATAAAGTAGCTCAAACTTGATTTGTATTACACGAAACTTGGTACACAACATTATTTAGTATACATTATATTTTTGAAGTGGTTAGAATTGAATATCATAGTCATAGTCTAGAAATTTCGTGTTAAGTTTCGATTTTATAGGTTTTTATGCGTTTTTGGCACTTTCGTGCATAAAGTAGCTCAAACTTGGTTTGTTTGGCACGAAACTTGGCACACTATACTATTTGGTATATATTATTTTTTTGAATTGGTTAGAATTAAAAATCGTAGTCAAATGCTAGAAATTACGTGTTAAGTTTTGATTTTATGGGTTTTTATGCTTTTTTGGTACTTTCGCGCATAAAGTAGCTCAAACTTGGTTTGTTTTGCACGAAACTTAGCACACTACACTATTTGGTATATATTATTGTGTTTAAATGGGTAGAATTTAAAATCATAGTTATATGCTATAAATTACGTGTTAAGTTGCGATTTTATGGGTTTTTATGCTTTTTTGGCTCTTTCGCGCATAAAGTAGCTCAAACTTGGCTAGTTTTGCATGAACCCTGGCACACAACACCATTTGGTATATATTATTGTCTTGAAGTGATTAGCATAGAAAATCAAAGTCATATGCGAGAAATTACGTGCTAAGTTGCGATTTTATGGGTTTTTAAGCTATTTTGGCACTTTCGGGCATAAAGTAGCTCAAACTCGGTTTGTATTACACGAAACTTGGCACACAACACCATTTGGTATATATTATTGTGTTGAAGTGGTTAGAATTGAAAATCATAGTCATATGGTAGAGATTACGTATTAAGTTGCGATTTTATGGGTTTTATGCTGTTTTGGCACTTCCGCGCATAAAGTTGCTAAAACTTGGTTTGTTTTGCACGAAACTTGGTAAACAACATTATTTGGTATATATTATTTTGTTGAATTTGTTAGAATTGAGAATGGAAGTCATATGCTAGAAATTACGTGCACTAGTGGAAAAAAATGTATTTGCTGCTCAATATTTGCTGCGGTTTTTGTGTATTAGCAGCAAAAAATAAAAAAACGTATTGGAAAAAAAAAAAAAACTCTAATTGCTGCGGTTTTCCTAAGGACCGCAGCAAATACCCTAGCATCACGCATTTATTGCTGCGGTTTATGCACAACTGCAGCAAATACCCTAGCAAAATTGGATTAATTGCTCCGGTTTTCTAATGAACCGCAGCAAATGACCTTTGCACAAATAAAACCCGCCATTTCTTTTTATTTCTCATATATCTTCTCAAATACGTTAACGTTATATGTACAGTTGTTGTTCATTGAAAAAACGCTTCATCTTCTTTTGCAATTCGTTCCTCTTCAACATCTTCACAAACGCTTCAAAAACGCTTCATATTGTGTTCGTTTCTTGTGTTCATCTTCATTTTCACAAACGCTCTTTTATTCATTTGCTGTTATTCATCTTCATTTGTACGTGTTCGTGTTGTTGTTCATCTTCTTCATCTTCACAAACTTGTTGCTGTTCATCTTCACAAACTTGTTGCTGTTCGTGGTTCTTCTTTTCATCTACTGTACATCATCAAACTTGTGTTTTGAAGGTAAATCCTTGTTGCTTCTTGTTGCTGTTTTTATTTTTAATTTTATTTTGAACTTTTGTTGTTCTTGTTGCTGTTTTTATTTTTATTTTTATTTCATCATCAAACTTCGAATTTTCATAAACGAATTTTGTTGCTGTTCTTGTTGCTGTTCATCGAATATATGTTTCTGTTCATCTTCTTGTTGTTGCTGTTCTTGTAAAAAATCTTGTGGTCATTTGAGAAGATGAAGTTGTTTTTGTTGTTGATGTTGCTGTTCATAAACCATGTTTCTGTTCATCTTCAACTTAAAATCTTGTTACGTTGTTGTTCTTGGTTCTTATTATTATTGTTCTTGTTGTTCTTGTTGTTGTAAACTCAATCAAACAATATATCAATAAAGCAATATCAAAGAAAAAAGGGCAGTTTCGTCATGAAGAAGATGAAAGACTTCGAATAGGATTTGTGTACGTAGGTTAGATCAGTCATGAAGAATAATGCAAGAAAAAAAAAACTCTTTAGTTTAAGAATATTAATTATTAATTTTGGTCTCTGTTTTCGTTGTATTTATTATATTTATTTTACTAATTTGCATTATTCAAGTTTTTCATATATATGTTTTACATTATTTGAATATATATGTGTGTGTATGTATATATATATATATATATATATATATATATATATATATATATATATATATATATATATATATATATATATATATACATATATATATATATATATATATATATATATATATATATATATATATATATATATATATATACATATATATATATATATATATATATATATATATATATATATATATATATACATATATATATATATATATATATATATATATATATATATATATATATATATATATATATATATATATATATATATATATATATATATACACACACACATATATATATATATATATATATATATATATATATATATATATATATATATATATATATATATATATATATATATACATATATATATATATATACATATATATATATATATATACATACATATATATATATACATATATATATATATATATATATATATATATATATATATATATATATATATATATATATATATATATATATATATATATATATATATATATATATATATATATATATATATATATATATATGTTTTACAACAGTTTTGGTCTCTGTTTTACATATATATGTTTTACATTATTCAAGTTTGTTAAATATTTGTGATATTTGTTAAAAATATGGTTTGTTGTTAATTGTTATACTTATTAGAATTAGAAATAAGTATATATGTTTAAAATTTGTGTATTAATTTTGTTTTGAATCAATTAATCACACTAATTAGGATGACAAACGATCGTTCTTGGATGTATGGAAGCATTGAATCGTCGGAATTTATTGATGGCGTATTAGAATTTTGTAGTATTGCGGTTGAACATCAAGTTAGGACGGGGGGAGTTGGTTTTTATTGCCCATGTGTCAGTTGTGGCAATGTATCAAAGGTAGATAGTGTTGATATCCTTAGGGAGCACATACTTCGACGTGGGTTTAGGCCTCAATATCATGTTTGGGTTTGGCATGGTGAGGAGGGAGTTTACAAAGAGAAAAGTGTTGTTGAGGACGTCAATAATGTGGCCGATGTCAATGAGGATGTAGTAGATCATGTTGATGGGTATGAGACAGATGAAGAGAATGTAGTAGATCGTGTTGATGAGATGATGGAGGGAGTCGAGGATGAGTTAGGAAAACGTCCTCGTGTTTTTGACTTGTTGACAGAGGCTTCTCAAAAGCCTTTGTACCCTGGATGTACAAAGTTCACCAAACTAACAGCAGTGTTGACAATTTTCAACATTAAGTCAAAGTTCAATTGGAGTGACGCTAGTTTCACAATGTTATTAGAAGCGTTAGGTGAGTTGCTTCCTGAGGGAAATGAACTTCCGAAGTCGACATATTATGCCAAAAAGCTCATGTGTCCTTTCGGCTTAGAGTACCAGAAGATTCATGCGTGTCCGAATGATTGTGTGTTGTATCGGAATGAAAACGAGAACTTAGAAGAGTGTCCTAGGTGTGGGTTATCGCGCTACAAGCGTAAAGGAACTCGGGATGCTAAAGGGCCCCCGGCTAAGGTATTGTGGTATCTTCCAATAATATCTAGATTCAAGCGCTTGTTTTCTATAAAGAAAGATGCGTTAAATTTGAGGTGGCATGCAGATAGGGTGAAGAAAGGTCACTTGCTCACACATCCATCTGATTCTCCGGAGTGGAAGAGTATTGATAGGTTGCATAAGACTTTTGGGGATGAGGTTCGTAATTTAAGGCTCGGACTGTGTACGGATGGAATGAACCCGTTCGGCAATCTTAGTTCTCAACATAGTACTTGGCCGGTACTTTTAGTGATCTATAATTTGCCACCTTGGTTGTGTATGAAGCGTAAGTACATAATGCTTTCGCTTCTTATCTCCGGTCCTAAACAACCTGGCAATGACATAGATGTGTATCTTGCACCTCTCGTTGAGGATTTGAGAAAGATGTGGGATGAAGGCGTTTCAGTGTTTGATGCATATGCTAATGAGGAGTTCACCTTGTGTGCAATGCTTTTATGCACCGTTAATGATTTTCCGGCATATGGCAACTTATCGGGGTATAAGAACAAAGGGAAGAAAGCATGCCCGATATGTATCGATGACATGGAATCCACGTGGATTCCTAAGTGCAAACACGTATTCATGCACCATCGAAAGTTCCTCCCACGAGACCACCAATATCGTAAGAAGAAGAAGTTGTTCAATGGGGAGGTTGAGGACCGTGTAGCTCGTCGACCCTTGACCGGTTATGAGGTTTATGAACAGGTTAAGGGAGTTGAGACTGTATTTGGTAAAACGGGGCAAGTGCAAGGAGGTGAAGGCCGATTATGGAAAAAAGAATCAATCTTTTGGAAGCTTCCATATTGGAGAGATCTACAGGTTAGGCATTGTCTTGACGTTATGCATATAGAGAAAAATGTATGCGATGCCATACTCGGGACTCTCATGAACATTCCGGGTAAGACAAAAGATGTTAGGGCCGTGCGAGATTGGTTTGAATGTAAGGGTCTTCGTCCGGAGTTGTGGGCACATGTTAAGGTGAGTAAGAAAAGAAATAGAGCTGATGATGAAGTTGGTGACAATAAGAAGAAGATGCTTAATGACAAAGTTTATTTGCCTCCAGCTTGCTACACATTGTCCAAAGCAGAGAAGCGGACATTTTGTGAGTGTTTGTATGGCATTAAGGTTCCGTCTGGGTACTCATCCAACATGAAGAGATTTGTTAGCCTAAATGGTGAGCTGAAGTTGGGAAGCATGAAATCTCACGATTGCCATGTAATGATGCAAGTGTTCTTACCAATTGCAATCCGTGGAATACTGCCAAAACATGTGAGATATGCTATTACCGAACTATGTTCGTTCTTCAACACAATTTGTAGTAAAGTTCTTGATCCCTTTAAACTTGATGCACTTCAACTCGACGTGATTGTAACTTTATGCAAGTTTGAGATGTATTTTCCACCTTCTTTCTTTGACATAATGGTTCATCTTATTGTCCATCTCGTTCGTGAGATCAAACTTTTGGGTCCAGTTTTTTTAAGGTGGTGTTATCCTTTTGAAAGACACATGGGTGTTTTACAAAACAAGGTGAGGAATCCAGCACAACCCGAGGGGAGTATGATTCAAGGCACTGTGAGCGATGAGATTAGTAACTTTATAGCCGAGTATTTGGCCATGGCAAAGCCTATTGGACTTCCCACCTCTAGACATGAAGGAAGGCTTGAGGGAAAAGGAACAATTGGCTCCAAATCGGTCACACCTCCTCGAGAAAGCCTTCTACAAGCACACTTGTATGTGTTGCATCATATTCCGGAAGTTCATCCTTTTTTGAGTGAGCATTTTGATATATTGCGCGCAAAACATCCTTCTAAAGGGGATAGGGCATTGATGCAGTTGCATAACAAGACGTTTATTAATTGGTTTCATAATCGAGTAATATCCGAAGAACTCAAGGGTGTATCCGAAATTGTTAAGTGGTTAGCTTTTGGTCCTCGTGATGATGTCAACAAATATGAGGGTTACGATGTCAATGGCTTCACATTTTGGACTGAGGGTCAAGACAAGAAGTCATCATATCTACAGAATAGTGGGGTTTCTATTTTGGCGTCATCTACATTTTACGCGAGTGCGAAGGATCAAGCGCCGGTTGATGCTAAATTGGTATACTACGGGCGGGTACATGAAATATGGGAGCTTGACTACTCTACTTTCAATATTGGTCTTTTCAAATGTAAGTGGGTAGATAATAATCGACGATGCATAAAAAATGACGACCCTTGTGGATTCACTCTTGTAGACTTAGCTCGTTTGCGTGATAGTGAGGAGCCATTCATACGCCACACAAGCCAAGCAAGTATTCTACATTGTAGACCCGTTTGATAAAATATGGTCTATTTTTGTACCGGGAAAAAGAAGCATTCTTGGTATAGGTGATGTTGAGGATGAGGAAGAATATGAAGCTTTTGAAGACTCCCCTCCCTTTATCAATCCAATATCAGTGGATCAAGATGATGTAGATGATGTAGATTTTGGTTATATGCCTGTAGATCACACGGAAGGAATACATTTGAATTAAGTGATTCACAAGGTATGAATTTAAAGCTTTTAAAAGTTTTTTTGGCACTTGGTTTGTTTTGCATGAAACTTTGCACAGAACACTTATTTGTTATATATTATTGTGTTGAACGTACGTATTAGAATTGTAAATCATAGTCATATTCTTAATATTACTTAGCTTATGTTCTAATATATTTCTATTCATACTCTTTCAGGTACTGATATATTTCTATTCATACTATTTGGCATATATTATTGTGTTGAAATGGTTAGACTTGATAATAATAGTCATATGCTAGAAATTAGAAGTTAAGTTGCGATTTTATCCGTTTTTAAGCGTTTTTGTCAATTCCGCGCGTAAAGTAGCTCAAACATGGTTTGTTATGCACGAAACTTGGTACACAACACTATTTGGCATATATTATTGTGTTGAAATGGTTATACTTGATAATAATAGTCATATGCTAGAAATTAGAAGTTAAGTTGCGATTTTATGCGTTTTTAAGCGTTTTTGTGAATTTCGCGCGTAAAGTACTCAAACATGGTTTTGATGCGAAACCGGGGCTGATTAAGGCCTAGGTTATGCAAGGATTAATGTTGTGCGTAAGCTTTGATTAATGACACAGTCAAAAACTACAAATGATCATGAAAAGAACACGAAACAACCACAAACACTTAAACATAATTCTGATCTAGCAAACTGTCGACCAGCCCTCCTTCGGCTCAGCTTCTAGGAGTCCACGGGGATTGTTAGAATGGTTTTAGGACCTTGATAGCTAGATCCAAGTACCAAGATTCCATTTCCACTTTAGCCTAGGTCCTGGATGCATAGGTTTGGTCTCCACGTGTCGTGCAAGGTGGTCTGGTCACTAGTTTGATGCTGTCAATTTTGCGTTTTTATTTGTCAATTTCGCCCGTAAAGTAGATCAAACATGGTTTGTTATGCACGAAACTTGGCACACAACACTATTTGGCATATATTATTGTGTTGAAATGGTTAGACTTGATAATAATAGTCATATGCTAGAAATTAGAAGTTAAGTTGCGATTTTATCCGTTTTTAAGCGTTTTTGTCAATTCCGCGCGTAAAGTAGCTCAAACATGGTTTGTTATGCACGAAACTTGGCACACAACACTATTTGGCATATATTATTGTGTTGAAATGGTTATACTTGATAATAATAGTCATATGCTAGAAATTAGAAGTTAAGTTGCGATTTTATCCGTTCTTAAGCGTTTTTGTCAATTCCGCGCGTAAAGTAGCTCAAACTTTGTTTGTTTTGCACGAAACTTGGCACACAACACTATTTGGTATATATTATTGTGTAGAAGTTGTTAGAATTGAAAATCATAGTCATATTCTAGAATTTATGTGTTAAGTTGCGATTTTATGCGTTTTTAACCGTTTTTGACACTAACTTCTATTTTCTCTTAGTGCTTTCAACAACCTCCTTCTTCCGTTGACTGCGGCTACTACGCGCTGAAGTTTATGGACGATATTATAAATTCCGTGAAGGAATTTGGAGTCGAAAATATAGATGCCGTAAGTATTTGTTACGTTCTTAATTAAATATATTATTGGTAAAATCTAAATGCATGTTTCTATATTAATAGCTTTTATTTTAATATTATAATATAGGTTTTAAACGACATTCCGAGGGAAACACGTGCTTTGAGAAGTGAAGAGATGCGCGAATTAAAAGACAAGATTGCCGTGTATCTTGCTAATATTTGTCCTTGATTAATTGAAATTAGTATATATATTGATTATTTTTTATAGTTTATTAATGTATATATATATATATATGTACATACATATTATATTATATATATATACGAGCGAGAGTTTATTATTACAAAGAGATTAATGTTGATTATCTGTGATTATCATTGGATTAATCACTGTTATTACATTGTAATATTATTGCATTATTATAAGGATTAAACGGAAAAAGAAAAAAAAAAAAAAAAAAGAGACTTATTGCTGCGGTTCGAGACCTGACCGCAGCAAATAAACCTTCACTTATTGCTGCGGTTTTGCCCCCTGCCCGCAGCAAATAATGCTTCACTTTTTGCTGCGGTTTTTGCCCATAACCGCAGCAAATAACACCACTTATTGCTGCGGTTTCTAACCGCAGCATTTAAATTAGGACATTTGCTGCTATCACTATTGCTGGGGGCCAAAACCACATCAAATAATGGCAAAAAAACCGCAGCAAACAAGGTTTTTTCCACTAGTGGTGTTAAGTTTCGATTTTATTGGTTTTGATGCTATTTTGCCACTTTCGCACATAAAGAAGCTCAAACTTGGTTTGTTTTGCACAAAACTTAGAACACTACACTATTTGGTACATATTAGTGTCTTTAAGTGGGAACAATTGAAAATCATAGTCATATGCTTGAAATTACATGTTAAGTTGCAATTTTATGGGTTTTTAAGCTTTTATTGCACATTCGCGCATAAAGGAGCTCAAACTTGGTTTGTGTTACTCGAAACTTGGCATACAACACTTATTGGTATATATTATTGTGTTGAAGTGGTTAGAATTGAAAATCGTAGTCATATGCTAGAAATTTCGTGTTAAATTGCGATTTTATGGGTTTTTAAGCTTTTTTGGCACCTTCTCTCATAAAGTAGCTCAAACTTGGTTTGTTTTGCACGAAACTTGGTAAAGAACATTATTTGGTATATATTATTTTGTTGAGGTGGTTAGAATTCAAAATCATAGTCATAAGCTAGAAATTTCGTGTTAAATTGTGATTTTATTGGTTTTTAAGCTTTTTGGGCACTATCGCTCATAAAGTAGCTCAAACATGGTTTGTTCTCCACGACCTTTGCACACAACACTATTTTGTATATATTATTGTGTTGAAGTGGTTAAAATTGAAAATCATAGTCATTTGCTAGAAATTATGTGTGAATTTGCGATTTTATGGGTTTTTAAGCTTTTTTGGCAATTTCACGCATAAAGTAGCACAAACTTGGTTTGTTTTACACGAAACATGGCACACAACACCATTTGGTATATATTATTGTGTTGAAGTAGTTAGTATTGAAAATTAAAGTCATATGCTATAAATTACGTGCTAAGTTACGATTTTATGGCTTATTAAGCTTTTTCGGCACATTCGAGCATAAATTAGCTCAAACTTGGTTCATTTTGCACAAAACATGTCACACAACACTATGTAATATATATTATTGTGTTAAAGTGGTTAGCATTGAAACTCAAAATCATATATGAGAAATTACGTGTAAAGTTGCGATTTTATGGAATTTTAAGCTATATTGGCCTTTTCGCGCATAAAGTAGCTCAATTTGGGTTTTTTTTTGTATGAAACTTCGCATACAATACTATTTAGTATATATTATTGTATTGAAGCGGTTAGAATTGAAAATCCTTGTCATATGTTTGAAATTACGTGTTAAGTTGTGATATTAATGGTTTTTAACCTTTTATGGCACTTTCGCGCATAAAGTAGCTCAAACATGGTTTATTTTTCACGAAACTTGGGACACAACACCATTTCGTATATATTATTGTGTTGAAGTAATTAGCATGTAAAATTAGAGTCATATGCTAGAAATTACGTGCTAAGTTGCGATTTTATGGGTGATTAAGCTTTTTTTGCACTTTCGGGCATATATTAGCTCAAACTTGGTTTGTTTTGCTTGAAAGTTGGCACAAAAAACTATGTGATATATATTATAGTGTTAAAGTGGTGAGAATTGAAAATCATAATCATATGCTAGAACTTACGTGTAAAGTTGCGATTTTATGGGTTTTTAAGCTATTTTGGCTCTTTCGCGCACAAAGTGGCTCAAACTTGGTTTGTTTTGCACGAAACAAGGCACACAACACTATTAAGTTTATATTATTGTATTGAAGCGGTTAAAATTTAATATCATAGTCATATGCTTGAAATTACTTGTTAAGTTTCGATTTTAATGGTTTTTAAACTTTTTTGGAACTTTCGCGCATAAAGTAGCTCAAACTAGGTTTATTTTGCACGACACATGGCACAAAATGCTATTTGGTATATATTATTGTGTTGAAGTGGTTAGAATTCAAAATCATAGTCATATGCTAGAAATTTCATGTTAGGTTGCGATTTTTTTGGTGTTTAAGCTTTTTTGACACTTTCGCGCATAAAGTAACTCAAACTTGGTTTCTTTTGTACGAAACTTGGTAGACAACATTATTTGGTATATATTATTTTTTTGAAGTGGTTAGAATTAAAAATAGTAGTCATATGCTAGAAATAACGTGTTAAGTTGCGATTTTATGGGTTTTTATGCTTTTTTGGCACTTTTGCGCATAAAGTAGCTCATACTTGGTTTGTTTTACACGAAACATAGCACACTACACTATTTGATATATATTATTGTGTTGAAGTGGATAGAATTTAAATTCATAGTCATTTACAAGAAATTACGGGTACTTTGCGATTTTATAGGTTTTTAAGCTTTTTTTGCACTTTCTCGCATACTGTAGCTCAAACTTGGTTTCTTCTCCACGAAACATGGCACACTAAAGTATTTGGTATATGTTATTGTATTAAAATGCTTAGAATTGAAAATCGTAGTCATATGCTAGAAATAACGTGTTAAGTTGTGATTTTATGGTTTTTTATGCATTTTTGGCACTTTCGCGTATAAAGTAGCTAAAACTTGGTTTGTTTTGCACGAAACTTGGCACACAACACTATTTGGTATATATTATTGTGTTGAGGTGGTTAGAATTCAAAATCATAGTCATATGCTAGAAATTTCGTGTTAAATTTTGATTTTATAGGTTTTTAAGCTTTTTTGGCACTTTCGCGCATAAAGTAGCTCAAACATGGTTTGTTTTCCACAAACCTTGGCACACAACACCATTTGGTATATATTATTGTGTTTAAGGGGTTAAAATTGAAAATCATAGTCATATGCAAGAAAATACGTGTGAATTTGCGATTTTATGGGTTTTTAAACTTTTTTGGCACTTTCACGCATAAAGTAGCTCAAACTTCGTTTGTATTGCATGAAAATTCGCACACAATACTATTTGGTATAGTATTGTGTTGATGTGGTTGGAATTGAAAATGATAGTCATATGCTAGAAATTACGTGTTAAGTTGAGACTTTATGGGTTTTTAACCTTTTTTTGGACTTTCGCGCTTAGCGTTGCTCAAAATTTGTTTATTTTAGACGAAACTTAGCACACTACACTATTTGGTATATATTATTGTGTTGAAGTGGGTAGAATTTAAAATCATAGTCATTTTCTAGAAATTACGTGTTAATTTGTGATTTTAAGGGTTTTTAAGCTTTTTTGGTACTTTCCCGCATAAAGTAGCTCAAACTTGGTTTCTTATCCACGAAACATGGCACACAACACTATTTGGTATATTTTTATTATATTGAAGTGGTTAGAATTGAAAATCATAGTCATATGCTAAAAATTACGTGTTAAGTTGCGATTTTAAGGGTTTTTATGCTTTTTTTGGCACTTTCGCGAATAAAGTAGCTCATACTTGGTTTGTTTTGCATGAAACTTGGAACACAACACTATTTGGTACATATTATTGTGTTGAAGTAGTTAGAATTCAAAATCATATTCATATGCTAGAAATTACGTGTTAAGTTGTAATTTTAATGATTTTAAGCGTGTTTGGAACTTTTGCACATAAAGTAGCTCAAACTTGGTTTCTTTTCCATGAAACATGGCACACAACACTATTTGGTATATATTATTGTATTGAAGTTGTTAGAATTGAAAATCATAGTCATATGCTAGAAATTACGTGTTAAGTTGCGATTTTAAGGGTTTTTATGCTTTTTTGGCACTTTCGTGCATAAAGTAGCTCAAACTTGGTTTGTTTTGCACGAAACTTGACACACAACACTATTTGGTATGTATTATTCTCTTGAATTGGGTAGAATTGGAATTCATAGTTATATGCTAGCAATTACGTGTTAAGTTGCGATTTTATGCGTTTTTAAGCTTTTTTGGCACGTTCACGCATGAAGTAGCACAAACTTCGTTTGTATTACACGAAACTTTGCACACGACATTATTTGGTTTATATTATTGTGTTGAAGGGGTTAGCATTGAAAATCAAAGTCATATGCTAGATATTACGTGCTAAGTTGCGATTTTATGGGTTATTAAGCTTTTTTTGCACATTCGGGCATAAATTAGCTCAAACTTGGTTTGTTTTGCACGAAACATTGCACACAACACTATTTAGTACACATTATCTAATTGAAGCGGTTAAAATTGAAAATCCTAGTCATATGCTTCAAATTTCGTGTTAATTTGTGATTTTAATGGTTTTTTAACTTTTATGGCACATTCGCGCATAAAGTAGCTCAAACTTGGTTTATTTTGCACGAAAGTTGGTACACAACACCATTTGGTATATATTATTGTGTTGAAGTGGTTAGCATTGAAAATCAGTGTCATATGCTAGAAATTATGTGCTAAGTTGCGATTTTATTGGCAATTAAGCTTTTTTGGCACTTTCGGGCATAAATTAGCTCAAACTTGGTTTGTTTTGTACGAAACTTGGCACACAACACTATGTGATATATATTATTGCGTTAAAGTGGTTAGAATTGAAAATCATAATCATATGCTAGAAATTACGTGTAAAGTTACGATTTTATGGGATTTTAACCAATTTTGGCCCTTTCGCGCATAAAGTGGCTCAAACTTGATTTGTTTTTCACGAAACTTGGCACACAACACTATTTAATTTATATAGTGTATTGAAGCGGTTAAAATTTAAAATCGTAGTCATATGCTTGAAATTAGGTGTTAAGTTGTGATTTTAATGGTTTTAAGCTTTTATGGAACTTTCGCGCATAAAGAAGCTCAAACTTGGTATATTTTGCACGAAACTTGGCACACAACTCTTTTTGGTATATATTATTGTGTTGAATTAGTTATAATTCAAAATCACAGTGATATGCTAGAAATTTCATGTTAGGTTGCGATTTTTTGGGTTCTTATACTTTTTTGGCACTTTCGCGCATAAAGTAGCTCAAACTTGGTTTGTTTTCTACGATCCTTGGCACACAACAATATTTGGTATATATTATTGTGTTGAAGTTGTTAGAATTGAAAACCATAATCATATGCTTGAAATTTCGTGTTAAATTGCGATTTTATGTGTTTTTAAGCTTTTATAGCACTTTCGCGCATAAAGTAGCTCAATCTTGGTTTGGTTTGCACGGAACTTCTCACATAACACAATTGGGTATATTATTGTGTTGAATTGGTTGGAATTGAAAATCATAGTCATATGCTAGAAATTATGTGTTAAGTTGCGACTTTATGGGTTTATAAGCTTTTTTTGGACTTTCGTGCTTAAAGTTGCTTAAACTTGGTTTGTTTTACACGAAACTTAGCACATTACACTATTTGGTATATATATTATTGTGTTGAAGTGGGTAAATTTTAAAATCATAGTCATTTGCAAGAAATTACGTGTTAATTTGCGATTTTATAGGTTTTTAAGCTTTTTTTGCACTTTCCTGCATACTGTAGCTCAAACTTGGTTTCTTCTCCACGAAACATGGCACACAACACTATTTGGTATATGTTATTGTACTAAAGTGGTTAGAATTGAAAATCATAGTCATATGCTAGAAATTACGTGTTAAGTTGCGATTTTAAGGGTTTTTATGCTGTTTTGGCACTTTCGCGCATAAAGTAGCTCAAACTTGGTTTGTTTTGCACGAAACTTGACACACAACACTATTTGGTATGTATTATTGTCTTGAATTGGGTAGAATTGGAAATCATAGTTATATGCTAGCAATTACTTGTCAAGTTGCGATTTTATGGGTTTTTAAGCTTTTTTGGCACGTTCACGCATGAAGTAGCACAAACTTCGTTTGTATTACACGAAATTTCGCACACGACATTATTTGGTTTATATTATTGTGTTGAAGGGGTTAGCATTGAAAATCAAAGTCATATGCTAGATATTACGTGGTAAGTTGCGATTTTATGGGTTATTAAGCTTTTTTTGCACATTCGGGCATAAATTAGCTCAAACTTGGTTTGTTTTGCACGAAACATTGCACACAACACTATTTAGTACACATTATCGTATTGAAGCAGTTAAAATTGAAAATCGTAGTCATATGCTTCAAATTTCGTGTTAATTTGTGATTTTAATGGTTTTTTAACTTTTATGGCATATTCGCGCATAAAGTAGCTCAAACTTGGTTTATTTTGCACGAAAGTTGGTACACAACACCATTTGGTATATATTATTGTGTTGAAGTGGTTAGCATTGAAAATCAGTGTCATATGCTCGAAATTATGTGCTAAGTTGCGATTTTATTGGCGATTAAGCTTTTTTTGGCACTTTCGGGCATAAATTAGCACAAACTTGGTTTGTTTTGTACGAAACTTGGCACACAACACTATGTGATATATATTATTGCGTTAAAGTGGTTAGAATTGAAAATCATAATCATATGCTAGAAATTACGTGTAAAGTTACGATTTTATGGGATTTTAAGCAATTTTGGCCCTTTCGCGCATAAAGTGGCTCAACCTTGATTTGTTTTGCACGAAACTTGGCACACAACAATATTTAATTTATATAGTGTATTGAAGCGGTTAAAATTTAAAATCGTATTCATATGCTTGAAATTACGTGTTAAGTTGTGATTTTAATGGTTTTAAGCTTTTATGGAACTTTCGCGCATAAACGAGCTCAAACTTGGTATATTTTGCACGAAACTTGGCACACAACTCTTTTTGGTATATATTATTGTGTTGAAGTGGTTAGAATTCAAAATCATAGTGATATGCTAGAAATTTCATGTTAGGTTGCGATTTTTTTGGTTCTTATACTTTTTTGGCACTTTCGCGCATAAAGTAGCTAAAACTTGGTTTGTTTTCTACCATCCTTGGCACATAACAATATTTGGTATATATTATTGTGTTGAAGTTGTTAGAATTGAAAACCATAATCATATGCTTTAAATTTCGTGTTAAATTGCGATTTTATGTGTTTTTAAGCTTTTATGGCACTTTCGCGCATAAAGTAGCTCAATCTTGGTTTGATTTGCACGGAACTTCTCACATAATACAATTGGGTATATTATTGTGTTGAATTGGTTGGAATTGAAAATCATAGTCATATGTTAGAAATTACGTGTTAAGTTGCGACTTTATGTGTTTTTAAGCTTTTTTTGGACTTTCGCGCTTAAAGTTGCTCAAACTTGGTTTGTTTTACACGAAATTTAGCACATTACACTATTTGGTATATATTATTGTGTTGATGTGGGTAGAATTTAAAATCATAGTCATTTGCAAGAAATTACGTGTTAATTTGCGATTTTATAGGTTTTTAAGCTTTTTTTGCACTTTCCCGCATACAGTAGCTCACAAACTTGGTTTCTTCTCCACGAAACATGGCACACAACACTATTTGGTATATGTTATTGTATTAAAGTGGTTAGAATTGAAAATCATAGTCATATGCTAGAAATTACGTGTTAAGTTGCGATTTTAAGGGTTTTTATGCTGTTTTGGCACTTTCGCGCATAAAGTAGCTCAAACTTGGTTTGTTTTGCACGAAACTTGACACACAACACTATTTGGTATGTATTATTGTCTTGAATTGGGTAGAATTGGAAATCATAGTTATATGCTAGCAATTACGTGTCAAGTTGCGATTTTATGGGTTTTTAAACTTTTTTGGCACGTTCACGCATGAAGTAGCACAAACTTTGTTTGTATTACACGAAACTTCGCACACGACATTATTTGGTTTATATTATTGTGTTGAAGGGGTTAGCATTGAAAATCAAAGTCATATGCTAGATATTACGTGCTAAGTTGCGATTTTATGGGTTATTAAGCTTTTTTTGCACATTCGGGCATAAATTAGCTCAAACTTGGTTTGTTTTGCACGAAACATTGCACACAACACTATTTAGTACACATTATCGTATTGAAGCGGTTAAAATTGAAAATCCTAGTCATATGCTTCAAATTTCGTGTTAATTTGTGATTTTAATGGTTTTTTAACTTTTATGGCACATTCGCGCATAAAGTAGCTCAACTTGGTTTATTTTGCACGAAAGTTGGTACACAACACCATTTGGTATATATTATTGTGTTGAAGTGGTTAGCATTGAAAATCAGTGTCATATGCTAGAAATTATGTGCTAAGTTGCGATTTTATTGGCGATTAAGCTTTTTTGGCACTTTCGGGCATAAAATAGCTCTAACTTGCTTTGTTTTGTACGAAACTTTGCACACAACACTATGTGATATTTATTATAGCGTTAAAGTGGTTAGAATTGAAAATCATAATCATATGCTAGAAATTACGTGTAAAGTTACGATTTTAAGGGATTTTAAGCAATTTTGGCCTTTTCGCGCATAAAGTGGCTCAAACTTGATTTGTTTTGCACGAAACTTGGCACACAACACTATTTAATTTATATAGTGTATTGAAGCGGTTAAAATTTAAAATCGTAGTCATATGCTTGAAATTACTTGTTAAGTTGTGATTTTAATGGTTTTAAAGCTTTTATGGAACTTTCGCGCATAAAGAAGCTCAAACTTGGTATATTTTGCACGAAACTTGGCACACAACTCTTTTTGGTATATATTATTGTGTTGAAGTAGTTGGAATTCAAAATCATAGTGATATGCTAGAAATTTCATCTTAGGTTGCATTTTTTGGGTTCTTATACTTTTTTGGCACTTTCGCGCATAAAGTAGCTCAAACTTGGTTTGTTTTCTACGAACCTTGCCACACAACAATATTTGGTATATATTATTGTGTTGATGTTGTTAGAATTGAAAACCATAATCATATGCTTTAAATTTCGTGTTAAATTGCGATTTTATGTGTTTTTAAGCTTTTATGGCACTTTCGCGCATAAAGTAGCTCAATCTTTGTTTGATTTGCATGGAACTTCTCACATAACACAATTGGGTATATTATTGTGTTGAATTGGTTGGAATTGAAAATCATAGTCATATGCTAGAAATTACGTGTTAAGTTGCGACTTTATGGGTTTTAAGCTTTTTTTGGACTTTCGCGCTTAAAATTGCTCAAACATGGTTTGTTTTACACGAAACTTAGCACATTACACTATTTGGTATATATTATTGTGTTGAAGTGGGTAGAATTTAAAATCATAGTCATTTGCAAGAAATTACGTGTTAATTTGCGATTTTATAGGTTTTTAAGCTTTTTTTGCACTTTCCCGCATACTGTAGCTCAAACTTTGTTTCTTCTCCATAAAACATGGCACACAACACTATTTAGTATATGTTATTGTATTAAAGTGGTTAGAATTGAAAATCATAGTCATATGCTAGATTTTACGTGTTAAGTTGCGATTTTAAGGGTTTTTATGCTGTTATGGCACTTTCGCGCATAAAGTAGCTCAAACTTGGTTTGTTTTGCACGAAACTTGACACACAATACTATTTGGTATGTATTATTGTCTTGAATTGTGTAGAATTGGAAATCATAGTTATATGCTAGCAATTACGTGTTAAGTTGCGATTTTATGGGTTTTTAAGCTTTTTGTCGACTTTCGCACATAAAATAACTAAAACTTGGTTTGTTTTGCACGAAACTTGGCACGCAACACCATTTGGTGTATATTATTGTATTGAAGAGGTTAGCATTGAAAATAAAAGTCATATGCTAGAAAATACGTGCTAAGTTGCAATTTATGGTTGATTAAGTTGTTTTGGCATCTTCGGGCATAAGTTAGCTCAAAATTGCTTTGTGTTGCACGAAACTTGGCACACAACACTATGTGATATATATTATTGTGTTAAAGTTGTTATAATTAAAAATCGTAAACATATGCTAGAAATTACGTGTAAAGTTGCGATTTTATGCGTTTTTAAGCTATTTTGGCCATTTCGCACATAAAGTGGCTGAAACTTTGTTTGTTTTGCACGAAACTTTTCAAACAACTATATTAAGTTTATATTATTGATTTGAAACAATTAAATATTAAAATCGTAGCCATGTGCTACAAATGTCGTGTTAAGTTGCGATTTTCATGGTTTTTAAGCTTTTATTGAACTTTCGCGCATAAAGTAGCTCAAACTTGGTTTATTATGAAGGAAACTTGGCACACAATACTATTTGGTATATTATTGTGTTGAAGTGGTTAGAATTTAATATCCTAGTCATATACTAGAAATGTCGTGTTAAATTGCAATTTTATAGGTTTTTTATCTTTTTTTGCACTTTTGCGCATAAAATAGCACAAACTTGGTTTGCTTTGCAAGAAACTTGGCACACAACACAATTTGGTATATATTATTATGTTGAAGTGGTTAGAATTGAAAATCAAAGTCATATGCTAGAAATTATGTGCAAAGTTACGAATATATGGGTTATTACGCTTTTTTGGCACATTCGGGCATAAATTAGATCAAACATTGTTCGTTTTGCACGAAACTTGACACACAACACTATGTGATATATATTATTGTGTTAAAGTGGTTAGAATTGAAAATCATAATAATATGCTAGAAATTATGTGTAAAGTTGCAATTTTATGGGTTTGTTAAGCTATATTGGCCTTTTTGCGCATAAAGTAGCTCAAACTTGGTTTGTTTTGCACGAAACTTGGCACAGAACACTATTTAGTATATATTATTGTATTGAAGCGGTTAGATTTGAAAATCCTAGTCACATGCTTGAAATTACGTGTTAAGTTGTGATTTTAATGGTTTTTAAGCTTTTGTGGTACTTTCGCGCAGAAAGTAGCTCAAAATTGATTAATTTTGCACAAAAATTGGCACACAACACCATTTGGTATATATTATTGCGTTGAAATGGTTAGCATTGAAAATCAATGTCATATACTAGAAATTGCGTGCTAAGTTGCGATTTTATGGGTTTTTAAGCTTTTTCGGCACTTTCGGGGATAAAGTAGCTCAAACTTGGTTTGTTTTGCACGAAACTTGGCACACAATACTATTTGGTATATAATATTTTATTGAAGTTGTTAGAATTGAAAATCGTTGTCATATGCTAGAAATTACGTGTTAAGTAGCGATTTTTTCGGTTTTTATGCTTTTTTGGCACTTTCGCGCATAAAGTAGCTTAAACTTGGTTTGTTTTCCACGAAACTTGGCACACAACACTATTTGTTATATATTAATTGTGTTGAAGTGGTTAAAAATGAAAATCATAGTCATATGCTAGAAATTACTTGTGAATTTCCAATTTTATGGGGTTTTAAGCTTTTTTGGCACTTTCACGCATAAAGTAGCTCAAACTTCGTTTGTATTTCACGAAACTGCGCACACAATACTACTTGGTATATTATTGTGTTGAAATGGTTAGATTTGAAAATCCTAGTCATATACTAGAAATTTCGTGGTAAATTGCGATTTTATGGGTTTTTAAGCTTTTTTTGCACTTTCGCGCATAAAGTTGCTCAATTTGTTTTGCACAAAACTTGGCACACAACACCATTTGGTATGTATTATTGCGTTGAAATGGTTAGCATTGAAAATCAATGTCATATGCTAGAAGTTACGTGCTAAGTTGCGATTTTATGGCTTTTTATGCTTTTTTCGACACTTTCGGGCATAAAATAGCACAAACTTGGTTTGTTTTGCACGAAACTTGGCACACAACACTATGTGATATATATTATTGAGTTAAAGTGGTTGGAATTGAAAATCATAATCATATGCAGAAATTACATGTAAAGTTGTGATTTATGGGTTTTTAAGCTCTTTTGGCCCTTTCGCGCAATAAAGTGGCTCAAACTTTGTTTGTTTTGCACGAAAATTGGCACACAAAACTATTTAGTTTATATTATTGTATTGAAATTGTTAAAATTTAAAATCTTAGTCATATGCTTGAAATTACGTGTTAAGTTGCGTTTATAATGGTTTTTAAGCTTTTATGAAACTTTCGCGCATAAAGTAGCTCAAACTTGGTTTATTTTGCACGAAACTAGGGCACACAACGCTATTTGGTATATATTATTGTGTTGAAGTGGTTAGTATTCAAAATCATAGTCATATGCTCGAAATTTCACGTTAGGTTGCGATTTTATGGGTTTTTAAGCTTTTTTGGCACTTTTGCGCATAAAGTAGCTCAAACTTGGTTTGTTTTGCACGAAACATGGCAAACAAAATTATTTGGAATATATTATTTTGTTGAAGTGGTTAGAATTGAAAATCGTAGTCACATGCTAGAAATTATGTGTTATGTTGCGATTTTATGGGTTTTTAAGCTTTTTCGGCACTTTCGCGCATAACGTAGCTCAAACTTGGTTTGTTTTGCACGAAACTTGGCACATAACACTATTTAGTTTATATTATTGTATTTAATTGGTTAAAATTGAAAATCGTAGTCATATGCTTGAAATTACGTGTTAAGTTGCGTTTATAATGGTTTTTAAGCTTTTATGAAACTTTCGCTCATAAAGTAGCTCAAACTTTGTTTCTTTTGCACGAAACTTGGCACACAACGCTATTTGGTATATATTATTGTGTTGAAGTGGTTAGAATTAAAAATCATAGTCATATGCTAGAAATTTCATGTTCAGTTGCGATTTTATGGGATTTTAAGCTCTTTTGGCACTTTCGCGCATAAAGTAGCTCAAACTTGGTTTGTTTTGCACGAAACTTGGTAAACAACATTATTTGGTATATATTATTTTGTTGAAGTGGTTAGAATTGAAAATCGTAGTCATATGCTAGAAATTATGTGTTAAATTGCGATTTTATGGGTTTTTATGCTTTTTTGACACTTTCGTGCATAACGTAGCTAAAACTTAGTTTGTTTTTCACGAAACATCGCACACAACACTATTTGGTATATATTTTTGTGTTGAAGTGGTTAGAATTTAAAATCATAACCATAAGCTAGAATTTACGTGTAATGTTTCGATTTTATGGGTTTTTAAGATTTTTTTGGCCCTTTCGCGCATAAAGTAGTTCAACCTTGGTTTGTTTTGCACAAAACTTGGCACACAACACTATTTTGTAAATAGTATTGTGTTGAAGTGGGTAGAATTGAAAATCAAAGTCATATGCTAAAAATCATGTGCTATTTTGCGATTTTATGGGTTTTTGAGCTTTTTCGGCACTTTCGGGCAAAAGTAGCTCAAACCCTATTTGTTTTGCACGAAACTTGGCACACAATACTATTTGGTATATATTATTTTGTTGAAGTGGTTAGAATTGAAAATCGTAGTCATATGCTAGAAATTATGTGTTAAGTTGCGATTTTATTGGTTTTTATGCTTTTTGGGGACTTTCGCGCATAACGTAGCTCAAACTTGGTTTGTTTTGCACGAAACTTGGCACACAACACTAGTTGGTATATATTGTTGTGTTGAAGTGGTTAGAATTTAAAATCATAACCATAAGCTAGAAATTACGTGTAAAGTTTCGATTATATGGGTTTTTAAGCTTTTTTGGCCCTTTCGCGCATAAAGTAATTCAACCTTGGTTTGTTTTGCACGAAACTTGGCACACAACACTATTTTGTAAATATTATTGTTTTGAAGTGGGTAGAATTGAAAAGCAAAGTCATATGCTAGAAATTACGTGCGAAGTTGCGATTTTATGTGTTTTTAAGTTTTTTCGGAACTTTCGGGCATAAAGTAGCTCAAACTTGTTTTGTTTTGCACGAAACTTGGCACACAATACAATTTGGTATATATTATTTTGTTGAAGTTGTTAGAATTGAAGATCGTAGTCATACGCCTGAAATTACGTGTTAAGTAGTGATTTTTTCGGTTTTTATGCTTTTTTGGCACTTTCGCGCATAAAGTAGCTCAAACTTGGTTTGTATTGCACGAAACTTGGCAAACGACATTATTTGGTATGTATTATTTTGTTGAGTTGGTTAGGAATGAAAATAGTAATCATACGCTAGAAATTACATGTTAAGTTGCAATTTTATGGGTTTTTATGCATGTTTGGCACTTTCGCACATAAAGTAGCTCAAACTTGGTTTGTTTAGCACGAAACTTGACACACAACACTATTTGGTATATATTATTGTGTTGAGGTGGTTAGAATTCAAAATCATAGTCATATGCTAGAAATTTCGTGTTAAATGGTGATTTTATAAGTTTTCAAGCTTTTTTGGCACTTTCGCGCATAAAGTAGCACAAACTTGGTTTGTTTTGCACCAAACATCGCACACAACACCATTTGGTATATATTATTGTGTTGAAGTGGTTAGCATTGAAAATCAAAGTCATATACTAGAAATTACGTGCTAAGTTGCGATTTTATGGGTTATTAAGCTTTTTTGGCACATGCGGGCATAAATTATCTCAAACTTGGTTTGTTTTGCACGAAACATGACACACAACACTATGAGATATATATTATTGTGTTAAAGTGGTTAGAATTGAAAATCATGATCATATGCTAGAAATTACGTGTAAAGTTGCGATTTTATGGGTTTTTAAGCTATATTGGCCTTTTTGCGCATAAAGTAGCTCAAACTTGGCTTCGTTTGCACGAAACTTGGCACTGAACACTATTTGGTATATATTATTGTGTTGATGTGAATAGCATCGAAAATCTGACTCATATTATAGATATTACGTGCTTTTTTGGCACTTTCGGGGATAAATTAGCTCAAACATGGTTTGTTTTGCAAGAAACTTGTCACACAACACTATGTGATATATATTATTGTGTTAAAGAGGTTGGAATTGAAAATCACAATTATATGCTAGAAATTACGTGTAAAGTTGCGATTTTATAGGTTTTTAAGGTATTTTGGCCCTTTCGCGCATATAGTAGCTCAAACTTGGTTTGTTTTGCACGAAACTTGGCACACAACACTATTTAGTTTATATTATAGAATTGAAGCGGTTTAAATTTTAAATCGTAGTCATATGTTTGAAATTACGTGTTAAGTTGCAATTTTAATGGTTTTTAAGCATTTATTGAACTTTTGCGCATAAGGTAGCTCAAACTTGGTTTATTTTGCACGAAAACTTGGCACACAACGCTATTTGGTATAGATTATTTTGTTGAAGTGGTTAGAATTCAAAATCATAGTCTTATGCTAGAAATTACGTGTTAAATTGTGAGTTTATAGGTTTTAAAGCTTTTTTGGCACTTTTGCGCATAAAGTAGCTCAAACATGGTTTGTTTTCCAACGAAACTTGGCACACAACATTATTTGGTATATAATATTGTGTTGAAGTGGTTAAAATTTAAAATCATAGTCATATACTAGAAATTACTTGTGAATTTGCGATTTTATGGGTTTTTATGCTTTTTTGGCACTTTCACGCATAAAGTAGCTCAAACTTCGTTTGTATTTCACAAAACTTCGCACACAATACTATTTGGTATATTATTGTGTTAAAGTGGTTAGAATTGAAAATCCTAGTCATATACTACAAATTTCGTGCTAAATTGCGATTTTATAGGTTTTTAAGCTTTTTTTGCACTTTCGCGCATAAAGTAGCACTACTGATGGCCACGGGGCGGGTTACCCGGAACTGAACCGGTGCCGAACCGCTTGGAACCGGATCCGGAACCGGTACCCGTTTGCGACAGGTTTCGAACCGCCCCGAACCGCGGAACCGTGAAATCGTCGGAAAAAAGTTGTCGGAACCATGAAACCGCCGGAAAAAAACCTCATGAATCGGACCTAAAAACCGCGGTTTGGAACCTGAACCGGTCCTGGTGAACCGGTCCAACGGTTCCATGGAACCGGAACCGGGACCGGTCCGGGTGAACCGGCCCACCGGTTCCATGGAACCGGAACCGTGAAAAACTAGCCGTTAACTAGCCGTTGCAATTTTTTTTATAAATACCCACTACTTTCAATCATTTTCATTCACAACTCATCTCTTCTTCTACTCTCTCTACTTACTCTCTCTACTTAATTCTTTTATTACGCAATTATTCTCTTAATTACATAATTAGTCTTTTAATTATTTCTTAATTTAGTTAATTACATAATTAGTCTATTAATTATTGATTTATTTCTTAATTCTATTATTATTTCAATATTATCAATCATGTCTTCATTTTTGAAAAAAGCCTCAAAAAAAGTTACTAAAGTGGCAAAATCATTGGGAGGTTCCAGCTCCTCCAAAAGAAAGGCCACTTCTACTGCGTCGGTATCAACAACACCTTCCATTAGTAATTATAATTATGAACCAAATTATCCAGAAGTGTACGACCCAGAATTACATAATTATGCAGAAAAAGTGGAAAGAGAAATACAAATTAATGAAGAAGAAGAACAAGAAGAGGAACCAACGACCCCTATTGGGATACATATATCTCGACAGTCATCAACAAGATCACATGAAGAACAAGGAGAACAACAACAACAAAGACAAGCTTTTGGTAAACGAGTAAATTTCTAAACTATCGGTTAGTTTTATAATTTTATTCTTCAAATTAATTAAATTTTAAATTATTTATTTATTTAATTATAGTTTTATAATTTTGAATTATTTATTTAGATGAAGATGAACCAGTAAGACAACCTTTTCCGGCAATGCCACCTCCTGGTGGTAGAGCAGTTTCACATGTGTGGTCGTATTTCACAAAAGAACCAACCGACAATCCAGATGTTTTCTTATGCACTTGTCAAATTTGTGAAAGTCAAGGAGTAAAGCCCTTAGTTTCATACAGTTTCGTCGGAGATAAATACTTTTTATGTTTTTTATACATACATTATATATTCATATTTTATAAAAATTTATTTATTGTGTTTTGTGAATACGTGCTAGGATGTGGTACGAGATCTTTTAACAAACATTTGACAAACAAGCATAGAATAACAAAAGAAACTCATGCAGCAAGCGGCAGCGGGACCACAAGTGGAATCCGACAGACACAGTGGGACATTCCCAGCACAGGTATGCCTTTTAGATATAATTGTAATGATATGATTGATGAATTTTCTAAGTATGTAATTTGTGATGAATTGCCTTTTAGCCACGGTGAAAGTAGGGCACACAAGCGTTTCGCCAGAAAAACTTTGCAACCACAATATAGAGCAATCCCTAGGAGCACTCTTAAAAGAAGCACAATTAAATTATATGAATCAATGCGCTATGAATTAGTTGAAATGTTTAAATCTTTTAATGGTAGGGTTTGCATAACAACTGACATTTGGTCTGCTCCCCCACATTTAGAATCTTATATGTGTGTAACAGCACATTGGATAGATCAAAATTGGATTATTCAAAAAAGAATAATTGCTTTTGAGACAATGCCAGAAAGACATACCGGTGAAAACATAAAATATAGATTAGTAGAGATATGTATAGAATAATACTTATTAGATAAGATATTTTGTTGTTCAACTGATAATGCAACCGCTAACATTAAATGTATAAAACTTTTGTATAACGAACCTGCATTTAGTTTTATCCTTGGGGGTAGCTTATTACACATACGTTGTTGTGCGCATATAGTTAACTTATCTTGCCAAGCAGGTATAAAACAATTAAGTGATTTATTAGAACCAATTAGAGATATAGTGAAGTGGCTTAGGATTGGAAAGATAAAGAGACGATATAAACAATTATGTGACCAATATCAACTAAAAAAAGTGTATTGGTCATTAGATACTCCTACACGTTGGGGCTCAACCAACGATTTATTAAGAAAGGCGATTGCTTATCGTCCAGTTATAACACAACTGTATAGTGAGTGTACAGATAGCTATATAGCTGATGACACTTGGGAATTAGCTATAGGTGTACATAATATATTAGAAGCGTATGACCACGCAACTAAGATTTTTTCATATGTTTATGAACCGAACGTTCACTTAGTAATAAGTGAGTGTATTACTATTTTTTATCATCTCCTTAAACATACGCATGATGATACTAACCCATATTTGAAGCCGATTCTTGCAGATATGATGGAAAAATAGAAGACATATTTTACCGATTTTCCTTATATTTATGGAATTGCAACCATTTTAGACCCATGTTTTAAAACTGAAGTCCTTACTAAAGTAATAGGATTTTACTACCAATCGTTAGATGGCCCGCCTACTGATGTACATAATTATGTTGGAACATGTAAAAAATATTTAGCATAACTCTATGATTATTACGCTAGTGTATATAACCAAAATCGTGATACGTCTAGGCGTGCTAGCTTTTCGGCACGTCCCTCTTATTATAATTCGGTAATAGCTAATATAATGAGTCAAGATGATAGTTTTGTAGGATCATCTTCTTCTTCACCCTCCACCTCATATTTAGAATTAGATAGTTATCTTAAACACCACTTTGAAATTGACCAAGGTAGCTATAATATTTTAGAGTGGTGGAAAGAAAAATCTGTAAAATTTCTCATTTTATCGAGAATTGCAAAGGATATCCTTGCAATTCCTGCGTCAACAATTGCGTTGGAGTCTGCTTTTAGTGTAGGTAGAAGAGTTTTGGACGAAAAGAGATCTCGTCTTGCTCCACATAGTATTCCAATATGTGTTTGCAAGAAAGATTGGGATCAAGTGGAGATTCGAACACAAGGACTAAGGAACGATGATGATCAAGACGACGATGATGATCCATGGATGATGATGGATACATCTGCATCATCGTCAGGAGGAGAGTCAGCGGAAGCATCTAACCAACCAGATGATGATGACGAAGACGAATACGATCAATCGGACAACGATAAATCAACATTCAACAACTATAAATAAAAGGTATGACAAAGAACTACGTGGGCTTTGATTCCTTCGGGATACGTAGGCAGCTTAGTATTCCTTTGGGTTTTAGGTTCAAGTCCATTTTTTCCCTCTTTTTTTATTAATCATCTTTATCGACATTATCATTGATTCGTTCCTTATTAATTTATTTTTTTCATTCTTTTTAGTAAATATTTTAATAACGATGACAACTTGACAAGCAATGAATTTCGCTAATAATCAAGTAATCATCAAAGGTACGTCCGCAATATTATAGTATTTTTTTATTATATAAATATTTAAAGAAAAAATAAAAATGGAACCGATGGTCCGACACGCCCGTTCCGTGAGTTGGAACTGCCTCATGAACCGCCAAGGAACCGTTTGGAACCGCCCAGAACCGGAACCAGTCGCGACAGGTTCCAAATGGAACCGGAACGAAACTGGACCAACCCGGACCGTGGCCATGCATAAGTAGCACAAACATGGTTTGTTTTGCACGAAACTTGGCACACAACACCTTTTGGTATATATTATTGTGTTGAAGTTGTTAGTATTGAAAATCAAAGTCATATGCTATAAATTACGTGCTAAGTTACGATTTTATGGGTTATTAAGTTTTTTTGGCACATTCGGGCATAAATTAACTAAAACTTGGTTCGTTTTGCACAAAACTTGATACACAACACTATTTAATATATATTATTGTGTTAAAGTGGTTAGCATTGAAACTCATAATCATATATGAGAAATTACGTGTAAAGTTCGATTTTATGGAATTTTAAGCTATATTGGCCTTTTCGCGCATAAAGTAGCTCAAACTGGGTTTGTTTTGTATGAAACATGGCACACAATACTATTTAGTATATATTATTGTATTGAAGCGGTTAGAATTGAAAATCCTAGTCATATGTTTGAAATTACATGTTAAGTTGTGATATTAATGGTTTTTAACCTTTTATGGCACTTTCGCGCATAAAGTAAAACTTGGTTTATTTTTCACGAACCTTGGCACACAACACCATTTCGTACATATTATTGTGTTGAAGTAATTAGCATTTAAAATTAGAGTCATATGCTAGAAATTACGTGCTAAATTGCGATTTTGTGGGTGATTAAGCTTTTTTGGCACTTTCGAGCATAAATTAGATCAAACATGGTTTGTTTTGCTTGAAACTTGGCACACAACACTATGTGATATATATTATTGTGTTAAAGTGGTTAGAATTGAAAATCATAATCCTATGCTAGAAATTACGTGTAAAGTTGCGATTTTATGGGTTTTTATGCTTTTTTGGCACTTTCGCGCATAAAGTAGCTCAAACTTGGTTTGTTTTGCACGAAACTTGGCACACAACACTATTTGGTAAATATTACTGTGTTGAGGTGGTTAGAATTAAAAATCATAGTCATATGCTAGAAATTTCGTGTTAAATTGTGATTTTATAGGTTTTTAAGCTTTTTTTGCACTTTCGCGCATAAACTAGCTCAAACTTGGTTTGTTTTGCACGAAACGTGGCACAGAACACCATTTGGTATATATTATTGTGTTGAAGTAGTTAGCATTGAAAATGAAAGTCATATGCTAGACATTACGTGCTAAGTTGCGATTTTATGGGTTATTAAGTTTTTTGGCACATTCGGACATAAATTAGCTCAAACTTGGTTTGTATTGAACGAAACTTCGCATACAATACTATTTAGTATATTATTGTGTTGAAGTGGTTAGAATTGAAAATCCTAGTCATATACTAAAAATTTCGTGTTATGTTGCGAGTTTATGGGTTTTTAAGATTTTTTGGCACTTTCGCGCATAAAGTAGCTCAAACTTGGTTTGTTTTGCACGAAACTTCGCACACAATACTATTTGGTATATTATTGTGTTGAAGTGGTTAGAATTGAAAATCCTAGTCATATACTAGAATTTTCGTGTTAAGTTATGATTTTACGGGTTTTTAAGCTTTTTTGGCACTTTCGCGCATAAAGTAGCTCAAACTTGGTTTGTTTTGCACGAAAGTTGGCACACAACACTATTTGGTATATATTATTTTGTTGAAGTGGTTAGAATTTAAAATCATAAGCATAAGCTAGAAATTACGTCTAAAGTTTGATTTTATGGGTTTTAAAGCTTTTTTTGCCCTTTCGCGCATAATGTAGTTCAAACAAGGTTTGTTTTGCGCGAAACTTGGCACACAAAACTATTTTGTAAATATTATTGTACTGAAGTGGGTAGAATTGAAAATCAAAGTCATATGCTAGAAATTATGTGTTAAGTTGCGATTTTATGGGTTTTTAAGCTTTTTTCGGCACTTTCGAGAATAAAGTAGCTCAAACTTGGTTTGTTTTCCACGAAACTTGGCACACAATACTATTTGGTATATATTATTGTGTTTAGATGGTTAGAATTCAAAATCATAGTTATATGGTAGAAATTTCGTGTTAAATTGAGATTTTACAGGTTTTTAAGCTTCTTTGGCACTATCGCGCATAAATTAGCTCAAACTTGGTTTGTTTGCTACGAACCATGGCACACAACACTATTTGGTATATTTTATTGTGTTGAAGTTGTAAGAATTGAAAACCATAATCATATGCTAGAAATTTCGTGTTAAATTGCGATTTTATTTGTTAAACTTTTATGGCACTTTCGCGCATAAAGTAGCTCAAACATGGTTTGTTTTCCACGAAACTTGGCACACAACACTATATGGTATATATTATTGTGTTAAAGTGGTTAAAATTAAAAATCATAGTCATATACTAGAAATTACTTGTGAATTTGCGATTTTATGGGTTTTTAAGCTTTTTTAGCACTTTCACGCAAAAAGTAGCTCAAACTTCGTTTGTATTTCACGAAACTTCGCACACAATAATATTTGGTATATTATTATGTTAATGTGGTTAGAATTGAAAATCCTAGTCATAGACTACAAATTTCGTGCTAAATTGTGATTTTATGGGTTTTTAAGCTTTTTTTGCACTTTCGCGCATAAAGTAGTAGAAACTTGGTTTGTTTTGCACGAAACTTGGCACACAACACTATTTGGCAAATATTATTGTGTTGAAGTGGTTAGCATTGAAAATTAAAGTTATATGCTACACATTACGTGCTAAGTTGCGATTTTATGGGTTATTAAGTTTTTTGGCACATTCGGACATAAATTAGCTCAAACTTGGTTTGTTTTGCACGAAACTTAGCACACAACACCATTTGGTATATATTATTGTTTTGAAGGGGTTAGCATTTAAAATCAAAGTCATATGCTAGATATTACGTGCTAAGTTGCGATTTTATGGGTTATTAAACTTTTTTTGCACATTCGGGCATAAATTAGCTCAAACTTCGTTTGTTTTGCACGAAACATGGCACACAACACTATTTTGTAAATATTAATGTATTGAAGTGGGTAGAATTGAAAATTACGTGTTAAATTCCAATTTTATGGGTTTTTAAGCTTTTTCGGCACTTTCGGGTATAAAGTAGCTCAAACTTGGTTTGTTTTGCACGAAACTTGGCACACAATAATATTTGGTATATATTATTGTGTTGAAATGGTTAGAATTCAAAATCATAGTTATATGGTAGAAATTTCATGTTAAATTGAGATTTTACAGGTTTTTATGCTTCTTTGGCACTTTCGCGCATAAATTAGCTCAAACTTGGTTTGTTTTCAACGAACCTTGGCACGCAACACTATTTGGTATATATTATTGTGTTGAAGTTGTAAAAATTGAAAACCATAGTCATATGCTAGAAATTTCGTGTTAAATTCCGATTTTATGTGTTTTTAAACTTTTATGGCACTTTCGCGCATAAAGTAGCTCAAACTTTGTTTTTTTTCCACTAAACTTGGCACACAACACTATATGGTATATATTATTGTGTTATAGTGGTTAAAATTGAAAATCATAGTCATATACTAGAAATTACTTGTGAATTTGCAATTTTATGGGTTTTTAAGCTTTTTTGGCACTTTCACGCATAAAGTAGCTCAAACTTCGTTTGTATTTCACGATACTTCGCACAGAATACTATTTGGTATATTATTGTGTTCAAGTGGTTAGAATTTAAAATCCTAGTCATATACTACAAATTTCATGCTAAATTGTGATTTTATGGGTTTTTAAGCTTTGTTTGCACTTTCGCGCATAAATTAGCAGACACTTGGTTTGTTTTGCACGAAACAAGGCACACAACACAATTTGGTATATATTATTGTGTTGAAGTTGATAGCATTGAAAATCAAAGTCATATGCTAGACATTACGTGCTAAGTTGCGATTTTATGGGTTATTAAATTTTTTGGCATATTCGGACATAAATTAGCTCAAACTTCGTTTATTTTGCATGAAACATGGCACATAACACTATCTAGTATATAGTATCGTATTGAAGCGGTTAAAATTGAAAATCCTAGTCATATGCTTCAAATTACGTGTGAAGTTGTGATTTAATGGTTTTTTAACTTTTGTGGCACTTTCGCGCATAAAGTAGCTCAAACTTGGTTTGTTTTGCACGAAAGTTGGTATAAAACACCATTTGGTATATATTATTGTGTTGAAGTGGTTAGCATTGAAAATCAGAGTCATATGCTAGAAATTACGTGCTAAGTTTCGATTTTATGGGTGATTAAACTTTTTTGGCACTTTCGGGGATAAATTATCTCAAAAACTTGGTTTGCTTTGCACGAAACTTGTCACACAACACTATGTGATATATATTATTGTGTTAAAGTGGTTAGAATTGAAAATCATAATCCTATGCTAGAAATTACGTGTAAAGTTGCGATTTTATCGGTTTTTATGCTTTTTTGGCACTTTCGCGCATAAAGTAGCTCAAACTTGGTTTGTTTTGCACGAAACATGGCACACAAAACTATTTAGTTTATATATTGTAATGAAGCGGTTAAAATTTAAAATTGTTGTCATATGCTTGAAATTACGTGTTAAGATGTGATTTTAATGGGTTTTAAGCTTTTATGAAACTTTCGCGCATAAAGTAGCTCAAACATGGTTTGTTTTGCCCGAAAGTTGATACACAACACCATTTGGTATATATTATTGTGTTGAAGTGGTTAGCATTGAAAATCAGAGTCATATGCTAGAAATTACGTGCTAAGTTGCGATTTTATTGGCGATTAAGCTTTTTTGGCACTTTCGGGCATAAATTAGTTCAAACTTGGTTTGTTTTGCACGAAACTTGGCACACTACACTATGTGATATATATTATTGTGTTAAAGTGGTTAGAATTGAAAATCATAATCATATGCTAGAAATTACGTGTAAAGTTGCAATTTTATGGGTTTTTAAGCTATTTTGGCTCTTTCACGCATAAAGTGGCTTAAACTTGGTTTGCTTTGCACGAAACTTGGCACACAACATTATTTAGTTGATACGTTGTATTAAAGCGGTTAAAATTTAAAATCGTTGTCATATGCTTGAAATTACGTGTTAAGTTGTGATTTTAATGGTTTTTAAGCTTTTATGGAACTTTCGCGCATAAAGTAGCTCAAACTTGGTTTGTTTTGCCCGAAAGTTGATACACAAAACCATTTGATATATATTATTGTGTTGAAGTGGTTAGCATTGAAAATCAGAGTCATATGCTAGAAATTACGTGCTAAGTTGCGATTTTATGGGCGATTAAGCTTTTTTGGCACTTTCGGGCATAAATTAGTTCAAATTTGGTTTGTTTTGCACGAAACATGGCACACAACACTATGTTATATATATTATTGTGTTAAAGTGGTTACAATTGAAAATCATAATCATATGCTAGAAATTACGTGTAAAGTTGCGATTTTATGGGTTTTTAAGCTATTTTGGCTCTTTCGCGCATAAAGTGGCTCAAATTTGGTTTGTTTTGCACGAAACTTGGCACACAACACTATTTAGTTTATATATTGTATTGAAGCGGTTAAAATTAAAAATCGTAGTCATATGCTTGAAATTACGTGTTAAGTTGTGATTTTAATGGTTTTTAAGGTTTTATGGAACGTTCGCACATAAAGTAACTCAAACATGGTTTATTTTGCACAAAACATGGCACACAACGCTATTTGGTATATATTATTGTGTTGAAGTGGTTAGAATTCAAAATCATAGTAATATGCTTGAAATTTCATGTTAGGTTGCGATTTTTTGGGTTTTTGAGCTTTTTTTGTAGTTTCGCACATAAAGTAGTTCAAACTTGGTTTCTTTTGCACGAAACTTGGTAAACAACATTATTTGGTATATGATATTTTGTTGAAGTGGTTAGAATTGATAACCGTAGTCATATGCTAGAAATTACGTGTAAAGTTGCGAATTTATGTGTTTTTATGCTTTTTTGGCACTTCCGCGCATAAAGTAGCTCAAACTTGGTTTGTTTTGCACGAAACTTAGCACACAACACCATTTGGTATATATTATTGTGTTTAACTGGTTAAAATTGAAAATCATAGTCATATGCTAGAAATTACTTGTGAATTTGCGATTTTATGGGTTTTTAAGATTTTTTGGCACTTTCACGCATAAAGTAGCTCAAACTTCGTTTGTATTGCACGAAACTTCGCACACAATACTATTTGGTATATTATTGTGTTGAAGTGGTTAGAATTGAAAATCCTAGTCATATGCTAGAAATTTTGTGTTAAGTTGCGGTTTTATGGGTTTTTAAGCTTTTTTTGCACTTTCGCGCATAAAGTAGTAGAAACTTGGTTTGTTTTGCACGAAACTTGGAACACAACACAATTTGGTATATATTATTGTGTTGATGTGGTTATCATTGAAAATCAAAGTCATATGCTAGACATTATGTGCTAAGTTGCGATTTTATGGGTTATTAAGTTTTTTGGCACATTCGGACATGCATTAGCTCAAACTTGGTTTGTTTTGCACGAAACTTAGCACACAACACCATTTGGTATATATTATTGTGTTGAAGGCGTTAGCATTGAAAATCAAAGTCATATGCTAGATATTACGTGCTAAGTTGCGATTTTATGGGTTATTAAGCTTTTTTTGCACATTCGGGCATAAATTAGCTCTAACTTCATTTGTTTTGCACGAAACATGGCACACAACACTATCTAGTATATATTATCGTATTGAAGCGGTTAAAATTTAAAATCCTAGTCATATGCTTCAAATTACGTGTGAAGTTGAGATTTTAATGGTTTTTTTAACTTTTGTGGCACTTTCGCGCATAAAGTAGCTCAAACTTGGTTTGTTTTGCACAAAAGTTGGTATAAAACACCATTTGGTATATATTATTGTGTTGAAGTGGTTAGCATTGAAAATCAGAGTGATATGCTAGAAATTACATACTAAGTTTCGATTTTATGGGTGATTAAGGTTTTTTGGCTTATTCGGGGATAAATTAGCTCAAACTTGGTTTGTTTTGCACGAAACTTGTCCCACAACACTATGTGTTATATATTATTGTGTTAAAGTGGTTAGAATTGAAAATCATAATCATATGCTAGAAATTACGTGTAAAGTTGCGATTTTATGGGTTTTTAAGCTAATTTGGACCTTTCGTTCATAAACTGGCTCCAACTTGGTTTGTTTTGCACGAAACTTGGCACACAACACTATTTATTTTATATATTGTAATGAGGCGGTTAAAATTTAAAATCGTTGTCATATGCTTGAAATTACGTGTTAAGTTGTGATTTTAATGGTTTTTATGCTTTTATGGAACTTTCGCGCATAAAGTAGCTCAAACTTGGTTTGTTTTGCCCGAAAGTTGATACACAACACCATTTGGTATATATTATTGAATAAAAGAGGTTAGAATTTAAAATCCTAGTCATATACTACAAATTTCGTACTAAATTGTGATTTTATGGGTTTTTAAGCTTTTTTTGCACTTCCGCGCATAAAGTAGCACAAACTTTGTTTGTTTTGCACGAAACTTGGCACACAACACCATTTGGTATATATTATTGTGTTGAAGTGGTTAGCATTGAAAATCAAAGTCATATGCTAGACATTACGTGCTAAGTTGCTATGTTATGGGTTATTAAGTTTTTTGCCACATTCGGACATAAATTAGCTCAAACTTGGTTTGTTTTGCACGAAACTTAGCACACAAAACCATTTGGTATATATTGTTGTGTTGAAGGGGTTAGCATTGAAAATCAAAGTCATATGCTAGATATTACGTGCTAAGTTGCGATTTTATGGGTTATTAAGCTTTTTTTGCACATTCAAGCATAAATTAGCTCAAACTTCGTTTGTTTTGCACGAAACATGGCACACAACAGTATCTGGTATATATTATCGTATTGAAGCGGTTAATATTGAAATCCTAGTCATATGCTTCAAATTACGTGTGAAGTTGTGATTTTAATGGTTTTTTAACTTTGGTGGCACTTTCGCGCATAAAGTAGCTCAAACTTGGTATGTTTTGCACGAAAGTTGGTATAAAACACCATTTGGTATATATTATTGTGTTGAAGTGGTTAGCATTGAAAATCAGAGTCATATGCTGGAAATTACGTGCTAAGTTTCGATTTTATGGGTGATTAAGCTTTTTTGGCACTTTCGGGGATAAATTAGCTCAAACTTGGTTTGTTTTGCATGAAACTTGTCACATAACACTATGTTATATATATTATTGTGTTATAATGGTTAGAATTGAAAATCATACACGTGTAAAGTTGCGATTTTATGGGTTTTTAAGCTAATTTGGACCTTTCGCTCAAAAACTGGCTCAAACATGGTTTGTTTTGCACGAAACATGGCACAAAACACTATTTCGTTTATATATTGTAATGAAGCGGTTAAAATTTAAAATCGTATTCATATGCTTGAAATTACGTGTTAAGTTGTGATTTTAATGGTTTTTAAGCTTTTATGGAACTTTCGCGCATAAAGTAACTCAAACTTGGTTTGTTTTGCCCGAAAGGTTATACACAACACCATTTGGTATATATTATGATGTTGAAGTGGTTAGCATTGAAAATCAGAGTCATATGCTAGAAATTACGTCCTAAGTTGCGATTTTATGGGCGATTAAGCTTTTTTGGCACTTTCGGGCATAAATTAGTTCAAATTTGGTTTGTTTTGCACGAAACATGGCACACAACACTATGTGATATATATTATTGTGTTAAAGTGGTTAGAATTGAAAATCATAATCATATGCTAGAAATTACGTGTAAAGTTGCAATTTTATGGGTTTTTAAGCTATTTTGGCCCTTTCGCGCATAAAGTGGCTCAAACTTGGTTTATTTTGCACGAAACTTGGCACACAACACTATTTAGTTTATATATTGTATTGAAGCGGTTAAAATTTAAAATCGTAGTCATATGCTTGAAGTTACGTGTTAAGTTGTGATTTTAATGGTTTTTAAGCATTTATGAAACTTTCGCGCATAAAGTAGCTAAAATTTGTTTTATTTTGCACAAAACATGGCACATAACGCTATTTGGTATATATTATTGTGTTAAAGTGGTTAGAATTCGAAATCATAATCATACGCTAGAAATTTCATGTTAGGTTGCGATTTTTTGGGTTTTTAAGCTTTTTTTTCACTTTCGCGCATAAATCAGTTCAAACTTGGTTTCTTTTGCACAAAACTTGGTCAAAACAATTATTTGGTATATATTATTTTGTTGAAGTGGTTAGAATTGAAAACCGTAGTCATATGCTAGAAATTACGTGTTAAGTTGCGATTTTATGGGTTTTTATGCTTTTTTGGCACTTTCGCGCTTAAAGTAGCTCAAACTTGGTTTGTTTTGCACGAAACTTAGCACACAACACTATTTGGTATATATTATTGTGTTTAAGTGGTTAAAATTGAAAACCATAGTCATATGCTAGAAATTACGTGTGAATTTGCGATTTATGGGTTGTTAAGATTTTTTGGCACTTTCACGCATAAAGTTGCTCAAACTTCGTTTGTGTTGCACGAAACTTCGCACACAATACTATTTGGTATATTATTGTGTTGAAGTGGTTAGAATTGAAAATCCTAGTCATATAATAGAAATTTCGTGTTAAGTTGCGATTTTATGGGTTTTTAAGCTTTTTTGGCACTTTCGCGCATAAAGTAGCTCAAACTTGGTTTGTTTGGAACGAAACTTGGCACACAACACTATTTGGTATATATTATTGTGTTGAACTGGTTAGAATTTAAAATCATAACCATGAGTTAGAAATTTCGTGTAAAGTATCGATTTGATGGGTTTTAAAGCTTTTTTGGAAGTTTCGCGCATAAAGTAGTTCAAACTTGGTTTGTTTTGCACGAAACTTGGCACACAACACTATTTGGTATATATTATTGTGTTAAAGTGGTTAGAATTGAAAATCATAATCATATGCTAGAAATCACGTGTAAAGTTGCCATTGGACCTTTCGTGCATAATGTGGCTCAAACTTGGTTTGTTTTGCACGAAACTTGGCACACAATACTATTTAGTTTATATTATTGTATTTAACCGGTTTGGGTTTTTTAACTTTTTGGCACTTTCGCGCATAAACTATCTCAAACTTGGTTTTTATTCTTTTTTGGCTCTTTCGCGCATAAAGTAGCTCAAACTTGGTTTGTTTTGCACGAAACTTAGCACACAACACTATTTGGTATATATTATTGTGTTGAGGTGGTTAGAATTCAAAATCATAGTCATATGCTAGAAATTTCGTGTTAAGTTTTGATTTTATAAGTTTTTATGTTTTTTTGGCACTTTCGCGCATAAAGTAGCTCGCTCAAACTTCGTTTGTATTGCACGAAACTTCGCACACAATACTATTTGGTATATTAAGTTGAAATGGTTAGAATTAAAAATCCTAGTCATATGCTAGAAATTTCATGTTAAGTTGCGATTTTATGGGTTTTTAAGCTATTTTGGCACTTTCGTGCATAAAGTGGCTCAAACTTGGTTTATTTTGCACGAAACTTGGCACACAACACTATTTAGTTTATATATTGTATTGAAGCGGTTAAAATTTAAAATCGTAGTCATATGCTTGAAGTTACGTGTTAAGTTGTGATTTTAATGGTTTTTAAGCATTTATGAAACTTTCGCGCATAAAGTAGCTAAAATTTGTTTTATTTTGCACAAAACATGGCACATAACGCTATTTGGTATATATTATTGTGTTAAAGTGGTTAGAATTCGAAATCATAATCATACGCTAGAAATTTCATGTTAGGTTGCGATTTTTTGGGTTTTTAAGCTTTTTTTTCACTTTCGCGCATAAATCAGTTCAAACTTGGTTTCTTTTGCACAAAACTTGGTCAAAACAATTATTTGGTATATATTATTTTGTTGAAGTGGTTAGAATTGAAAACCGTAGTCATATGCTAGAAATTACGTGTTAAGTTGTGATTTTATGGGTTTTTATGCTTTTTTGGCACTTTCGCGCTTAAAGTAGCTCAAACTTGGTTTGTTTTGCACGAAACTTAGCACACAACACTATTTGGTATATATTATTGTGTTTAAGTGGTTAAAATTGAAAACCATAGTCATATGCTAGAAATTACGTGTGAATTTGCGATTTATGGGTTGTTAAGATTTTTTGGCACTTTCACGCATAAAGTTGCTCAAACTTCGTTTGTGTTGCACGAAACTTCGCACACAATACTATTTGGTATATTATTGTGTTGAAGTGGTTAGAATTGAAAATCCTAGTCATATAATAGAAATTTCGTGTTAAGTTGCGATTTTATGGGTTTTTAAGCTTTTTTGGCACTTTCGCGCATAAAGTAGCTCAAACTTGGTTTGTTTGGAACGAAACTTGGCACACAACACTATTTGATATATATTATTGTGTTGAACTGGTTAGAATTTAAAATCATAACCATGAGTTAGAAATTTCGTGTAAAGTATCGATTTGATGGGTTTTAAAGCTTTTTTGGAAGTTTCGCGCATAAAGTAGTTCAAACTTGGTTTGTTTTGCACGAAACTTGGCACACAACACTATTTGGTATATATTATTGTGTTAAAGTGGTTAGAATTGAAAATCATAATCATATGCTAGAAATCACGTGTAAAGTTGCCATTGGACCTTTCGTGCATAAAGTGGCTCAAACTTGGTTTGTTTTACACGAAACTTGGCACACAATACTATTTAGTTTATATTATTGTATTTAACCGGTTTGGGTTTTTTAACTTTTTGGCACTTTCGCGCATAAACTATCTCAAACTTGGTTTTTATTCTTTTTTGGCTCTTTCGCGCATAAAGTAGCTCAAACTTGGTTTGTTTTGCACGAAACTTAGCACACAACACTATTTGGTATATATTATTGTGTTGAGGTGGTTAGAATTCAAAATCATAGTCATATGCTAGAAATTTCGTGTTAAGTTTTGATTTTATAAGTTTTTATGTTTTTTTGGCACTTTCGCGCATAAAGTAGCTCAAACTTCGTTTGTATTGCACGAAACTTCGCACACAATACTATTTGGTATATTAAGTTGAAATGGTTAGAATTAAAAATCCTAGTCATATGCTAGAAATTTCATGTTAAGTTGCGATTTTATGGGTTTTTAAGCTTTTTTGGCACTTTCGTGCATAAAGTAGCTCAAACATGGTTTGTTTTGCACGAAACTTGGCACACAACACTATTTGGTATATATTATTGTGTTGAAGTGGTTCGAATTTAAAATCATAACCGTAAGCTAGAAATTACGTGTAAAGTTTTGATTTTATGGGTTTTAAAGGTTTTTTGGCCCTTTCGCGCATAAACAAGTTCAAACTTTGTGTGTGTTTGCACGAAACTTGGCACACAACACTATTTTGTAAATATTATTGTATTGAAGTGGGTAGAATTTAAAATCAAAATCACATGCTAGAAATTACGTGCTAAGTTGCGATTTTATGGGTTTTTAAGCTTTTTCGGCACTTTCGGGCATAAATCAGCTCAAATTTGGTTTGTTTTGCACGAAACGTGGCACACAATAGTATCTGGTATATATTATTGTGTTGAGATGGTTAGAATTCAAAATCATAGTCATATGGTAGAAATTTCTTGTTAAATTGAGATTTTACAGGTTTTTAAGCTTCTTTGGCACATTCGGGCATAAATTAGCTCAAACTTGGTTTGTTTTGCACGAACCTTGGCACACAACGCTATGTGATATGTATTATTGTGTTAAAGTGGTTAGAATTTAAAATCATAATCACATGATAGAAATTATGTGTAAAGTTGCGATTTTATTGGTTTATAAGTCGTATTGGCCTTTTCACGCATAAAGTAGCTAAAACTTGGTTTGTTTTGCACATAACTTGGCACACAACACTATTTAGTATATATTATTGTATTGAAGCGGTTAGAATTTAAAATCCTAGTCATATGCTTGAAATTACGTGTTATGTTGTGATTTTAATGGTTTTTAAACTTTTATGGCACTTTCGCGCATAAAGTAGCGCAAACTTGGTTTATTTTGCACGAAACTTGGCAACCAACACCATTTGGTATATATTATTGTGTTGAAGTGGTTGGCATTTAAAATTAGAGTCATATGCTAGAAATTACATGCTAAGTTTGGATTTTATGGGTGATTAAGCTTTTTTGGCACTTTCGGGCATAAATTAGCTCAAACTTGGTTTGTTTTGCACGAAACTTGGCACACAACACTATGTGATATATATTATTGTGTCAAAGTGATTGGAATTGAAAATCATAATCCTATGCTAGAAATTACGTGTAAAGTTGCGATTTTATGGGTTTTTAAGCTATTTTGGCCCTTTCGCGCATATAGTGGCTCAAACTTGGTTTGTTTTGCATGAAACTTGGCACACAACACTATTTAGTTTATATTATTCTATTGAATTGGTTAAAATTTAAAATCTTAGTCATATGCTTTAAATTACGTGTTATGTTGCCATTATAATGGTTTTTAAGCTTTTATGGAACTTTTGCGCATAAAGTAGCTCAAACTTGGTTTATTTTGCACGAAACTTGGCACACAACGCTATTTGGTTTATATTATTGTGTTGAAGTGGTTAGAATTCAAAATAATAGTCATGTGCTGGAAATTTCATGTTAGGTTGCGATTTTATGGGTTTTAATTCTTTTTTTCTGCACTTTTGCGCATAAAGTAGCTCAAACTTGGTTTGTTTTGCACGAAACTTGGTAAACAACATTATTTGGTATATATCATTTTGTTGAAGTGGTTAGAATTGAAAATCGTAGTCATATGCTAGAAATTACGTCTTAAGTTGCGATTTTATGGGTTTTTATGCTTTTTTGGCACTTTCGCGCATAACATAGCTCAAACTTTGTTTGTTTTGCATGAAACTTGGTAAACAAAATTATTTGGTATATATTATATTGTTGAAGTGGTTAGAATTGAAAATAGTAGTCATATGCTAGAAATTACGTGTTAAGTTTCAGCTTCATTGGTTTTTATGCTTTTTTGGCACTTTCGCGCATAAAGTAGCTCAAACTTGGTTTGTTTTGCACGAAACTTAGCACACAACACTGTTTGGTATATATTATTGTGTTGAGGTGGTTAGAATTCAAAATCATAGTCATATGCTAGAAATTTCGTGTTAAGTTTTGATTTTATAAGTTTTTAAGTTTTTTTGGCACTTTCGCGCATAAAGTAGCTCAAACTTCGTTTGTATTGCACGAAACTTCGCACACAATACTATTTGGTATATTAAGTTGAAATGGTTAGAATTAAAAATCCTAGTCATTTGCTAGAAATTTCATGTTAAGTTGCGATTTTATGGGTTTTTAAGCTTTTTTGGCACTTTCGTGCATAAAGTAGCTCAAACATGGTTTGTTTTGCACGAAACTTGGCACACAACACTATTTGGTATATATTATTGTGTTGAAGTGGTTCGAATTTAAAATCATAACCGTAAGCTAGAAATTACGTGTAAAGTTTCGATTTTATGGGTTTTAAAGCTTTTTTGGCCCTTTCGCGCATAAACTAGTTCAAACTTTGTGTGTTTTGCACGAAACTTGGCACACAACACTATTTTGTAAATATTATTGTATTGAAGTGGGTAGAATTTAAAATCAAAATCATATGCTAGAAATTACGTGCTAAGTTGCGATTTTATGGGTTTTTAAGCTTTTTCGGCACTTTCGGGCATAAATCAGCTCAAATTTGGTTTGTTTTGCACGAAACGTGGCACACAATAGTATCTGGTATATATTATTGTGTTGAGATGGTTAGAATTCAAAATCATAGTCATATGGTAGAAATTTCTTGTTAAATTGAGATTTTACAGGTTTTTAAGCTTCTTTGGCACATTCGGGCATAAATTAGCTCAAACTTGGTTTGTTTTGCACGAACCTTGGCACACAACGCTATGTGATATGTATTATTGTGTTAAAGTGGTTAGAATTTAAAATCATAATCACATGATAGAAATTACATGTAAAGTTGCGATTTTATTGGTTTATAAATCGTATTGGCCTTTTCACGCATAAAGTAGCTAAAACTTGGTTTGTTTTGCACATAACTTGGCACACAACACTATTTAGTATATATTATTGTATTGAAGCGGTTAGAATTTAAAATCCTAGTCATATGCTTGAAAT